>NC_134271.1:14817814-14895314 GCF_031893055.1 Leptodactylus fuscus | reverse complement strand
GTTGCACATTGCAAACAAATTCTGTGCAGTCTGACCTTGCAGTCATGCATTAATTACCCCAGCCTCTCGTTTGTGTATACAGCTCCTATGCAAAACTTTGTGCCCCATGGTTACACATTGCAAAGAAACCCTGATCTTGCAGTCATGTGTTACTTCTTCTATAACTATGGTCAATGCACTACCTGAACTATTCCTATATCTATTGCTTCTGTTTGATGCAACAAACTGCTTTAGGGATGCCAAATATGCACCAACTAGTCGAACCCCAATAGTAGACCCGAGCCATAATGCGCATTCAGCTCTGCTACATCTCCACTCTGCAGTGCTGTACAGTAACGTGTAATGCTTATTGTGAGATATCATGCAGTCGGTGACATTGAGATGCTCTCTGCAAGTGTGCGCAGCTTTGCTGGGCCGAGGGATCTGCATTCTGATGCCAAAAAGCAGCATTCTTCAAAGTAGGTATTACAAAGCTGTCATCTCCGGTAGCATTGATACAAAATAAAGCCTACTTCATATGTATGGCCTGACTCCTCATTGTTTAATGCCGCGCATTTCATTTCTCTTCATTGTTTTCCCTCATTTATGAATAGCCGCTTGATCATTTCATAATCCGAGTGCAGTCACCTTCACCAGCTTACATCGTGTGCGCTCCGCACAACCGTGGATTACGCCGGTCAAGGTGCTCTTGCATTAAAGAGATCTCGGTGGTGGAGACAGAAGAGACACCAACAGGTTATTGGGAATGACATTTCCCCTGTTATATTATATAATAGTGGGCAACAAATTCTAACGTGGGGGCCCTGTCGGGTCCCTGGATTTCCAAGTGCGGTTTCTGGAAAAAAAAATATGAAAAGGTTCAGCCTTCGAGAAATATTCCAGACCATGGTCCCTAAACCCGATGTCCCTACAATCATCCCAACCCTGTTCCCCTATGAGCTGGTGCATTCATGGTTTCCAAGAAATGGTGCAATCGAGTAAGCAATGCAAACATCGGTGCAAAAAATGTGCGTTCCAGAAAAAGTCTTATGCCGCCAAGGAGTGACGCAGTAACAGATAATCCAAGAAATTGTAAAGACACAATCCCCCAAGAATCTGTAAGTAAGTAGAATCTCATGCCCTCCCGGAATATTTGTCACCAAATGCCCCCAAGAAGCAGGTACCTTAAAAAATAGTGCCGAACAAGGCACCCCAAGACATGGTGGAGCCTTATGTCCTCCAGTGAGATCTCCAAACTTCTAGTCCCATGCAACCAAATAAATTGTACAGGCACATTACTCTCGAGAAATACTTCCCCCTAAAATTGGTGCAAGAACAATATAGAGCAGTGCACCAAAAAATAAGTTAGATTTCAGGTCCCAAAGAATTGGTGCCGCCACATGTTCCTCAAAAAGCAACACAGCCTATACCCCTAAGAAAGAGTGGCCAAGCACTGGAGCAGTTACTCACATCCCTCCAGATAAATTATGCAAACAAATGTTCTTTAAGACACAGCCCAATGTATTCAAGTATCAGTGCCGTCTTATACCCCCAAGAATTGGTGCAGTGGCAACAACCAAGAACCGTACAGCTCAGTGAACCAAAACACAATGTGCAGAGTCGATGAAGCCCCATTCACCCTAAAAATTGTGCAGCCCATGACCTTAAGACACATCTTCACCCTATGCCCGCCAGAAGCACCTAGGCTTTAAGGACTTGACACTATGTCTCCTAAGAAATGGTGCCGTATATGGATGCCCCCAGTAAACAGTGCGGGTCAATGGTCCCAAGAATCAGTCTCTGGTGCCCAAGAACCAGTGTAGTCAAAAAAACTAGTGGATGCCTCCAATATTCAGTGCAGCCACATGCCCTTAAGGTACGGTGCAGCGTCATGCCCACAAGCAACGACTCAATATTATGACCCATAAATAGACCCGCGCCTTCCCCCATTGAAATGGACCAACCACCCGGCTATATAACATCTCTACCACCAAGTAGGGTCGAGCCGATCTTGAGATTTCAGAACCGTTTTTAAAATCCGATTTTCGATTATTTTCCAGCCGATCCCGATCATGAAATTTGCTCGATCGACGATCGGAATCCGATCTTTCCCCATCCCAATCGCTCAACCCTACTGCCAAGTCTTCCATTGGGCACCATGGCCCACCACAGGTTAAAGGGAATCTGTGATATAGATATATATATATATATATATATATATATATATATATATATATATATATATACTCTATAGCTGTCCAGTGACAGGGGATACAGAGCAGTTGGTTAGGAGCAGTTACAAAGCCCGTCCTGTTCTCGGCCGCTCATTTCCAGTTTGCAATCTGCTCGCGTCTCCTGCCTTACCCTCTGTGCATTTTGTTTATTCCTCCTTTGACAATCTGATCTCTGTTATTTTCCTGCCGTCCTTTCCAAAAATGAAAATGTGGAGATGAATGAGAACAAAACGAACATGTCCCAATGTAGAAAAGTATCAGGAGTCACACAGCAGTCAACATAATAGACAGTCAGCTTCTATTTCCAAAAAGTGTATTTTTTGCATTTTTAATTTTATGTAAATTTTGTTTCAGAAAAAAAACAACGACTTTGTAACAGTTTTATCAAATCTGCATAGACAAAGTGATAACATGCCTGTCTTCTCTGTCGTCACCACTAGGGGGAGCTCACTGCCTACTCGTTGTACAGATGTGTCCACACTTAACAGATCTCCATATTAGTTACAGACTTCAATTTCTAAATTCATCAATTCAACTCAATATCACAATATGTTACCAAAACTCTTGATAGGGTGTAATGCACAACACAACCACTGGGTGGCCACTAGCAAGGATAGAATGGGATAGTTAGCATATCACTTTGTGACAAAGTATCACAAAATCATGTTTTCTTAGAAAAATTAACTTGTGATACCTTATCCACATCCATCCATAGCAGGTAAGGGAGGAGACATCTGTAGCTGATATATTCTGGCGGTCACCAATGCAGTCACCACTAGGGGGGGCTCACTTTATGTTTCGTTTAATGGGTAAAATTAACTAACACCAACATTTTATTTGCTGGCGGCATCAGATGTGTGGCACATTTCAGGGCATTTGTGCACCAGAACTGAACTAAAATCCTCACCACAGAGGTATAATGTTACTAAATAGGCTCAAGTATACAGTAGACTCTTTAGCTCCCCCTAGTGGTCACTTTTGTAAAGCTTTATTCCTTCAAAAAAGTCTATTCAGCAAGTTATGTTTTATTTAAAGGGTCAGAATGGCATGTAAACAATTGAAGTGGCACCCCTTTAATTATAACCCAGTGTTCCCATGATGATACTTCTTCATCCCTGCTGGTCTCTACTCCTTGGTTCTTCACAGGAAATGATCAATCAGCCAATTAGTAACACATACAGCAGTGATTGGGTACAGAAGTCACATGGTAGTACCATGTAACCCGTCATTGCTATAGGACAGAGACCAGCAGGGATAAGACACCCCTTGTAAGACCATTGGTGTTGCATAGTGATACTTTTTCTACCAGTGATACAAAGTTGCAAATTGAACTAAACAATTGACCAATGCTATAAATTGTGCTCCGCGATGGACAAGAACTCTCCGCCATCTACTGTACAAGAATGAATGTCTTATTCTTAGCAGGTGTCCAGGTATCGCGCCTCTTGTTCTGCTCAGGAATTATTGTTCACCTACACATAATGTCAGGATTTTCGCCCCCCGCCGAGCCCGCGCTGAGCGTCCATATAAACAATATGATAGGAGAGGACGGCTGACTTATTAACTTACTGGGAGAGATGGGCTGTTTAATGTAATTGGGGCAGGGAGAGGATAACCTTGTGCTGAACCTTTTTATCTCTCCACAAGCAGATACTATATGTTTTTATTCCGCAGAAATGCTTGTATCTATTTTCTGCCAAGCTGTGCCCGGCTTATAACAAATCAACTCTTTACTTAGAGAGGAACTTTGGGAAGGTCAGAGAAAGAAGGTAAAGTCTAAGGAATAAGTCACTGGTATGAGATGCCAACATCTATCTATCTATCTATCTATCTATCTATCTATCTATCTATCTATCTATCTATCTATCTCCTATCTATCTATCTCCTATCTATCTATCTATCTATCTATCTATCTATCTATCTATCTATCTCCTATCTATCTATCTATCTATCTATCTATCTATCTATCTATCTATTATCTATCTCTCTATCTCTCTATCTCCTATCTATCTATCTATCTATCTATCTATCTATCTATCTATCTATCTATCGATCTCTCATATCTATCTATCTATCTATCTATCTATCTATCTATCTATCTATCTACCTACCTACCTACCTATCTACCTATCTATCTATCTATCTATCTATCTATCTATCTATCTATCTATCTATCCATCCATCCATCCATCCATCCATCTATCTATCTATCTATCATCTATCTATCTATCTATCTATCTATCTCCTATCTATCTATCTATCTATCTATCTATCTATCTATCTATTTGTCCATCTATATATTTCTATCTATTGCAGCTGAGTCACATTAAGCTGAATGACACCTAGCTGCAATACCAGACTCTGCCTACAGACAGGAGTGGCGCTGTTTCTTAACCCAATCCATAAAACAAGCTTTCTGCACAATTCTGGGCACATTACGATTGTGATGATTTGATTCGTTGGCTATTGTTTCCAGTCCTTAGAGGTAACCCCCCCACACACACACACACACACACACACACAAACCATGAGGATGGATTATACTTTCAGCTGCGAGAATGAGCTGATTCTTGGGAACACATAAATAACACCTCAAGCCTCATAAATATCCCCTCTGGCATTTTATGCATAATTAACAGGGAGCGTTGACTGATAACGCCATTGAATAGTAATGACACGTGGCGCTCTAGATTTTGCCTGCATCAGCTCCGGATGACGTCGTTGCAATCAGGGGCCGTCGGTCGGGCCCCGGCTCGGTCCCTCGTCGTCTCTGGTCAGATCTAGAAGGTCTCATTTACATGGAGCGGGAGCTTTGGCTTCCTCCGGCCTTTATATCTCGTACAGAAAAATTTCCTGTTTAGAGTTAAGTGAAATCCTCCCGGTCTTCCGTGTCGAATACTAAACAGATCGCTCCTTTTCAAACCCCCCAAACTTGCCTGCTGGACATGGGAGAGCGGAGCAGTAAATTTCCTTCCCTCCCACCACTCCGAGACCTTCAGAGGCCTTTTAGCATTCTAGTCCCGACAGAAATCCTTACTGTACGCATCCAATTCTAACCTCGAGGGAAGCGCCGATGAGTTAAAGGCAACGGAGAGAAACGCGTGGTCTATGGGACCGAATCAAAAAGATTTACAGAATGTGGAAGAATCTCAGAGTTGATAGAAGAAAGACCACCAATGACGCTAACGTTCTTATCCAGCTCTCTAAGACTGGGCGTAATGGGTTAATTTCTTCACCTCTGCCAATGTCTTCATTTAGATAGATGAGATTAGAAGCTGGGACAATTTTTGCAAAAATTTTCATTTCAATTTTGCAAATTTTGCAAATACTTCTTAAAAAAATTTGCTACCATTTTAACCATTTGAAGTATACACTTCCTATACAGAACTCGATGTTTCCATGTAGTCTGATGTGACAGTCACATGTTCTTCGATCTTGGTTTGGCCAAATTTTTGGCTAAAGCAGTGTCAAGGCAAGGTTTAGAGATGTAACAACTCAATAGTGACCACTGATTGGCTGATAATAGATACATTGTATCATAGAGGTGGTATATTGACTTTTAACCCGTCATCTTCCAGTTTCCTATTGTAGATACGTTCACAGATAGAGATGCTACAGCGAATGACCAGTGGTGGAGCCTGTGCTTTGTGTTGACTAGTGTTCAAATCCTAGATAGGAATGCATTGGAGTGGCCGATCACGAAGGGGTTAAGCGCCGGCCGCCGGAGCATGCAGCGCGCTGGCCGCTCCCATTCATTCCTATGGAGTTTCGAATACTGTTCGCTCATCTCTAGACCTAACCCATCTTCCCCGGGATGTTTTACCCCCTTGTGGGCCCTGATGCAATCTTTTGTCCGGGGCCCGTTATATCATCCCTACAGTGAATTCTTCATAGTGATGGGTACGGGTGCTAAGGAGTTTAATCCACCTTAGTATGGATAGACTAATCCGTGGGTCTCCTTAGCTTATGGACCAGATGGACGTTGCAATCTCAATACTGATGCCAGTGCTTATGGGTCCCCCAAAGGCTCCCGGGCCTCGGTGCGATTGCTCCCTCAACCCCTCCTCAAGTTGCACCCTTGGTCAATGAGATGACTGCAAAGTGATCTCTACAAAACAGGAAGTGCCAGACTATTCTGACACCCAGAGGCCAGAGTGAGAACTGCAAGATTAAGAATTATTTTTGAAATAGACATAGCACTCATTGAGGTCTATGAGAATGTTTTTTAGGGGGGAGGAGATAAGCTGTGACATCATCTAATTGTCAGTATTGGATGTAATGATGAGTCAGCAGTGTTATCTATAGAAGTGTTAATTCTGACTGTGATAGGAATGACATGACTGTAAAGAAAACTCCTACTGGATTAGCAAGTGCCTGTCTATTATTAGGCTTAATGGTCAGAGTGAAAATTACAGGATATAAAAAAAATCATTTTAAAAATAAAAAAAAAATATTAGAAATATGTTTAACATAAGAAATAGTAAATTTTTGTCTCATGTTAAATTTAGGGATTATTTTCTGTTATAAAGCTATATACAATTGAATTTGCCATCATTTAATTATCAACACCAAATTAAGAAATTGGCTCGAACCAGGACCCGATATTTGGCCTCCCAAATATTGCAAATGTAAGAAAGACGCCTTCTAAGTGCTATATTTAGGGGCATATTAGTCCTCCAGCGTTGAACGGGTTAAAGATCTCTCAACAGTCGGAGATAAATCTGGTTCATGAGTCACTTGGAACATGTATTAGCTTTGTTTAGAAATAATTACGAGGCCGCTCTTTCATAATTGGTGTCCATTGCTGGAGCTCCCATAGACATTAGATAGGAAGCTTTGTAGAATTTTCTCAGTGGTATTAATTAATTTGAGATCATAGGCCCCGGTAGCCCTTTGAAACTCAACATGTGTGTGAGGCTTAGCTCTAAGAGGTTGGAGATTGCGCTTTCAAAAGAGTTTACTAATTAATAAAGATTTTCCTGTAATTGGGCAAAGATAGGCTATACACGGGGCTTAGATATTACCATGAAACGCTGGATTTAATGTGTTACATAGCCCTTTTTTTTTGTGGAGGAATTATCCTATAAAGAAGCTTATTTACCTGTAGTGAAGATGATGCAAAATCTTATTAGAGTGAGAACTGGAGAGAAAAATAATACAAGAAGGATTGCCAGTGACTATACAGGAAGGACATACAATAAGGACTGGAGAGAATCCAGAAAATACAAGAAGTCTTATCAGGGACTATACAGGATAGACATATTATAAGAAGTGGAGAGAATCCAAAACATACAAGAAGACTTATCAGGGACTATACAGGATGGGAATACCATAAGAACTGGAGAGAATCCAAAACATACAAGAAGACTTATCAGGGACTATACAGGATAGACATATTATAAGAACTGGAGAGAATCCGAAACATACAAGAAGACTTATCAGGGACTATACAGGATAGACATATTATAAGAAATGGAGAGAGTCCAAAAAATACAAGAAGACTTATCAGGGACTATACAGGACGGGAATACCATAAGAACTGGAGAGAGTCCAAAAAATATAAGAAGACTTGTGAGGGTCCATAAAGGACAGGCATATAATAAGAACTGGAGAGATTCAAAAATATACAAGACTTATCAGGGACTATACAGAACGGGAATACTATAAGAACTGGAGAGAGTCCAGAAAATATAAGAAGACTTGTAAGGGTCCATAAAGGACAGGCATATAATAAGAACTGGAGAGATTCAAAAATATACAAGACTTATCAGGGACATACCATGAGAACTGGAGAAAATCCAAAAACATTTCAGAAGAAGACTTGTCAGAGACTATACAGGACAGACATATCATAAGAACTAGAGAGAATCAAAAAAAAAAAAAATATAAGAAGAAGTCATGTGAAGGTCTATAAAGGACAGGCATACCATAGAAACTGTATATAATCCAAAGACATATAAGAAGAAGACTGGTGAGGGTCTATACAGGAAGGACATACCATAAGAACCAAAGAGAATTTAGAAAATACAAAAAGACTTGTGAGGGTTTATACAGGACAGGCTTACCATAAGAACTAGAGAGAATCCAAAAAATACAAGAAGACTTGTGAGGGTTTATACAGGATGGATATACCATGAGAACGGGAGAGAATCCAAAAACATATGATAAGAAGACTTGTGAGGGTCTATACACAAAGGGCATACCAAAAGAACTGGAGAGAATCTAAAAAATACAAGAAGACTTGTGAGGGTCTATTCAGGATAAACATACCATAGGAACAGGAGAGAATCCCAAAACATATAAGAAGACTTGTGAGGGTCTATTCAGGATGAACATACCAGAAGAACAGGAGAGAATCCCAAAACATATAAGAAGAAGACTTGTGAGGGTCTATACAGGAAGGACATACCATAAGAACTGGAGAGAATACAGAAAACATAAGAAGACTTGTGAGGGTTTATACAGGAAAGACATTCCATAAAAACTGTAGAGAATCCAAAAAGTATAAAAATAAAACTTGTGAAGGTCTATACAGGATGGACTCCATAAGAACTAGGTAGAATCCCAAAACATACAGGAAGATTTGTAAGGGTCTATACAGGACAGTCATACCATAAGAATTGGAGAGAATCCAGAAAATATAAGATGTCTTGTGAGGGTCTGTACAGGATTGAAACTCCAGAGGAACTAGATGGAATAAAAAAAAAAAATACTGTTAGAATACTTGTGAGGGTCTATAGGGGACCAGCATGCCATAAGAACTGAAGAGAATCCAAAAACAAGAGGAAGAAGACTTTTTTTTATTTTGTTTTAAACATCTGAATAAATATAGAAAAAAGGGAGGGAGATGGATGTTTTTACATGGCAAAATAATGGTATGGAGACATAAAAGGAACTGGGTGGGATAGAGGGGGCATGGATAGGACCGGGCAAGGTTAGAGTTGTGTGGTGTATGGGACTACTGGACACATCCATCTTGGACCTTTGCCTGATGGCAGAAATGGATGAGCCAGGTTCTTTAAGAATTTTCCAAAAATTTCCAGTTGAGACGAGCCTGACTTTTTGAGTTTTGCCATTCACGCCATAACTATAACTATAAGACGCAGTTAAACTAACCTCACCTGGGCTCTGTTGTGGCACGCGATGTGTCTTCCCGTCCTCTTCGAGTCTCTGCCAGACTTCGGAATGATATCAGCAGCCTGTTGAGGCCCATCGGTCAAATGGGGATGCCCCAATGATGCTTGGACATGTTTGGTCCAGGATGAAACTACTCGGAGAACCTTGTGAGGTCAATCTTGCAAGGTTCACCCAATACTAATGGCAGACCAAACCAGTAAGTCATTAGGTTCCTCTCTATTAGAATTTTCTCCAGTTACTCTGATACATTTGGCACATTTTTAGACAGTCTATTAAACAGCGTTGGTAAGTCTGCGTTACTATCTTATTCCTATTGCAGGACTCTAGTGTGTCCTGTCTTGCCTGGAGCACCCCTAAATCCTAAATTCTACCTCCAGTCATCTCTAGATCTGGTCCTTAAGGACAGACAACTGGATGCAAGTAAACTGGACGGCAGGGAACATCTAGACAGCTTCACGGGCTTGGCAAAGAACGGCAAACGCTATAATAATCCAACACAGCCAACAGATATTACCCATGACATCTGTCAGCTGGGGCTGTCTGCAGCATTCAGAGGTTGTGTATACAAGAACCCAGCCATGGAATATAGTCTGACTGAGCGAAGTTATTATTAGATGATATATTGCAAGGATCAGCGTCGCTTCTGACCCCTTTTCAACATGATCTTTCAGATGAAGACTGGTACAGCCACCGGTAATACAATAGAAGAAAATTGTTGCAAAAAAGTCAACCTGATCCAAAAATTGGAATATACTATACGTTTCCATGTAGTGCATGGAATGGTATAGTATATTATTCAACACTCAATGTCAGGCAGCAGCTGTAAAGCCACCGCCTGAGACCATGGGCTATCACAAGGCCTAATTCCAGTTAATTCCCATTCAATAGGCTGAATTGCAATACCAATATACTATAGAACGTACTGCGTTTGGTAGGTATGATCAGCTGATCGGCGGGGGTGCAGGTGTCAGACCCTTGCCAATCTTTGATGGATAACCTACGATGGGTCATCATTTATTTGGCCTCAAAAACTCCTTTAAGATATTATAAATTCACTCCTTAGAATATTTTATTGAATGCTCAGTGTCAGGCAGCAGCTGTAAAGGCACAAAAAAAAAACACACGTCAATAGATATGGGATGGGACACTCAATACAAGTACATGTCGGCGCTGGGTGATGGAGGATCAACTATACGCTCATAAAAAATGTCATTCAGAAAATTTCGTCTGATATTGGCTGCGAGCAATGTAAATGTTCTATTATATCAAATAGAATAACCTTGTAAAAACAAAGAAGCGTCAATATGGATAATTTCCTCCTGGAAACATGTTATTTGGTACTTAGTGTCAGGTGGCAGCTGTAAAGGCAAATAAAACAGGTGCACAAGTGGATAAATACGAAAAAAAAAAAACCTCTTGAAAATCTATTATTCGGTACTCAGTGTCAGGAAGCAGCTGTAAAGGCAAACAAAAGACAGCGGATACATTTGTAGAGATGTATATGAGACAGAAAACAGGATAGGATAAAAATAAAATAGGATATTATAAAAAAAATTGTGGATACTAATTGATTGATTAAAGGCATTGTCGCACACAATGCTAATGTTATGGCGCACGGAGCGACCTCGGAAATGACTGAAAAGAAGAGTTCAGAACCTAGAATGCCTCTAGAGAATATATTATTCAATAATTAGTGTCAGGCAGCTGCTGTAAAGGCACTCAAAGAACTTTGTAATTGATCTGATTAAAGAAATCTGTTTCCTTCTTCCCTTATGAGGCTGAGTTACTTTTTATATAGAAGTTTATGGAGTGTGATGCACATCCAATTATAAGAGAACTTTTCGCAAATGAATAGTACAGGGGAATATAAGAAACGTTGTATTAGATCTTACTAAAGAACTCTGTTTCCTTCTCCACTCATCAGACTGAGTTACTTTTTATATAGAAGTCTATGGAGTGTGATGTGGGATAAAACGGCTATAGACAGCTCTTTCAATATAAGACTCTACCACTGCACCAATGGATGCGAATATAAGAAACTTTGTAATAGATCTTAATAAAGAAATATGTTTCCTTCTTCCCTTATGAGGCTGAGTTACTTTTTATATAGAAGTCTATGGAGTGTGATGCACATCCAATTATAAAAGAACTTTTCGCAAATGAATAGTACAGGGGAATATAAGAAACTTTGTAATAGATCTTACTAAAGAAATCTGTTTCCTTCTCCACTCATCAGGCTGAGTTACTTTTTATATAGAAGTCTATGGAGTGTGATGTGGGATAAGACTGCTATAGACAACTTATTGAATATAAGACTCTACTACTGCACCAATGGATGCAAATATATGAAACTTTGTAATAGATCTTAATAAAGAAATATGTTTCTGTCTTCTCTTATTAGGCTGAGTTACTTTTGATATAGAAGTCTATGGAGTGTGATGATGGATAAGAATGCTATAGACAGTTCTTTGAATATAAGACTCTACCACTGCACCAATGGATTCGAATATAAGAAAATTTGTAATAGCTCTTAATAAAGAAATCTGTTTCCTTCTCCACTCATCAGGCTGAATTACTTTTTACATAGAAGTCTATGGAGTATGATGCTGTATACAATTACTATAGACAGCTCTTTCAATATAAGACTGCACTGCACCAATGGATGCAAATATAAGAAACTTTGTAATAGATTATAATGAAGAAATATGTTTCCGTCTTCCCTTATTAGGCTGAGTTAATTTTGATATAGAAGTCTATAGAGTGTGGTGCTGGGTAAGACAAATAAATGCAATTGCTATAGACAGCTCTTTCAATATAAGACTCTCCCACTGCACTAATGGATGCCAGAAATCAATGAATAGTCTTCTCCCCCTCCCCTCTCTATAGACGTCTGTGGGTGAGAGAAGTATGGAGAGGAGATCAGCCTGATAAGTGGAGAAGGAAACAGATTTCTTTATTAAGATCTATTACAAAGTTTCTTATATTCACCTCTACTATTCATTTACGGGAAGTTGTCTTATAACCGGAGTTCCTCTTTAAGTAATTCATTATAGTAGCTGACCAATCCCGCTCTGCTACACTGACAAGTTGAGTCCTAAAGAATCCTGTAGATGTTAAAACTTTCCATCGGGCCCTAGAGCTCCATGACAAACTCACCTCTGCTACATGAGACCACCGACAACGGAAGTCTGGCCAATGAGAATCTCGTTCTGCGATCTTTCTCGTAAAGGGTTAACGTCACATCCTAAACAATCTTTTTGTTGTGCTCGGAAATCTTTCAATTTCTTTACAAAAACATACAGCCTAGACCTCCTTGGTCGGAAAGAAAATCCATCGGCTTGCTGTACCTGATGCTTTAGGCAACTTACCAAAAGCAAACAGGATGAGAAAAGCTAATGCTTTCTGGCTGAGAAGACGCGGCTCAGTGACTGGAAAGCCAATGTACGTTCCATTTCTTTTGCTGTGCGGATAATATGGGAGATTCAATGACAGATGGATTCATAGTGACCTCTGCCGGAAGGAATGGGCTGAGTGAGGCTCCTGCCAAGGCTTACTTGTTATCATGCTGTGCAGCAAGGCCGGGGGAAGACGGATAGGAAGTGGGATAAAGAGACATTGAGCCGCAACGTAGCCTTACTGTATTCATAATTGATCTGGATGGAAGGTTGTGAGCGGTTGTACGTTGTGTCGACTCTGGATGTTGGGAAGTGGTCGGTGCAATAAGAAGCTCGGAAAAAAAACAGGAGAAATAAAGTAAAGCTGTATCGTGCAGATAACACCATGACTATATCGGGGTGACCATCTTATGAGCTCCATCTATCAGTCCGATCTGGAGAACCAAGTGATACCTTGAATGGCTGCCGTGTAATGTCGTACTTAGGGTTGAGCGATCGGGATTGGAAAAGATCAGATCCCGATCGGCGATCGAGCAAATTTCACGATCGGGATCGGCTGGAAATTGATCGGAAATCGGATTTTGAAATCTCAACCCTAAAAGTGACTTTTCCCATAGAGAAGCATTGACTAGGGTTGAGCGATCGGGATCGGGAAAGATCGGAACCCGAGCAAATTTCACAATCGCGATCGGCTGGAAAATGATCGGAAATCGGATTTCAAAATCGATCCTGAAATCTCAAGATCGGCTCAGCGCTAGTCATACTCCATACTGGGTACATGGAGTATGACATGGCACAGATGTGTTCTACTTTACGTTTCGTCTTTCATCGTTTCCTGGACAGTGATGGGTGAACCCTACAAGATTTGTAATATTAGCAAAGTTCGTCCGTAAGTTTAGGTTTAGTCTGAACCCAAAGTCCTATTATTATACTCTGGGGTCTCTTAAACTGAAGGAGGTGCGGAAAACAATAAGCAGCTCTTCGCCAGACTCCATCGCAACGGCTGCCTTAAACCAACCCACGCAGGCCCGTCAACGGACCCCATTATAGTCAATGAGATCTGTCGGACTCCGTGTCTAACCACTATTTTATCGGTCCTCCTATCCCTTCTTCAGGTCCTCCTAGCACCATACTCACCTTTCCTCCATCGTAACGGCTGCCTTTAATCGATGCACAGAGGCCACCCGATGGCCCCATTACAGTCAATGGGGTCTGTCGGACTCCGTTGTGTGTTACCGCTATTTTATCAGTCCTCCTATCCCTTGTTCGGGTCCTCCTGGCACCACCTTTCTTCTCCTGTCTCCAGCTCCACCATAGTGTCTGGTCTTGTTCCTTGGTATCTTCCAGCCTCTTCTGTCATGGGTAGGGTTGAGCGATCGTGTTCAGAAAAGATTGGATTTCGATCGGCGATCGAGAAAATTTCACCATTGGATCGGAATTCTGAACACGATCTTTTTAGGTGGGATCGAGATTGGTGATTATTTCCCACAATGCTTTGCTACTGGCCAAGCATTGTGAGAAAAGCTAACAATGTTAGCCTTCACACGCTCATTCTAAGCGGAGTGTATCCTCAGTGTGAAGGCTCTGCTGCGGTTCCATAGGAATGAATGGAAGCAGCCAGCACACAGCCTTAACCCCCTGCACGCTGGCTGAGTCCATTCATTCTAATGGGAGACTAGCTAACATCTCTAGTAGCTACTTACCTGCAGAGATGGCTGGTCCGGTGCCCGGTGTTCTCGTTCTTCTTTGCCTCGCTGTCCCCGCCTCCCAGGTTAGTGTTAAAGAGCTAGGAAGAAGGCGGGGCTTGTGGCTTAGGAGAGTGTGGGCGGGTACAAGGCAGGGAGATGTGACGTCTCCCCTCCCAGTACCCGCCCACACTCTCCTATCCTGGGAGGCAGGGCGCAGCGAGGCAAAGAAGATCGAGAACACCGGGCACCGGAGCAGCCATCTCTGCAGGTAAGTGGACACCAGAGGGGACTAAGTAGCCAGAGGATTAAAAGAAAATCCTCTGGTTACTTAGTGATTAAAAAAAAATCACTACACAGCGTGGATTCTAACAATTAAAGCGTTCAATTGTTAGATTCCATGCTGTGTAGTGAATAGGATTGTTTTTAAAATCCGATCTCCGATTAGTAAAAAAAATCCCATTGACTTGCATTGGGAGCGGAATTGGGATTGAGATCGGGTTCGAATGAAAAATGATCGGAAATCGGATTTTAAAATCGATCCTGAAAAGTCAAGATCGGCTCAACCCTAGTTATGGGTCATCGCTGATGTTCAATCACTGGCCTCAAGTGTGACCCTGGGGAAGGCATGTTGATGTCATGATGCTTTGCTGCAAATTGTTATAATTTTGCCATATTTAGTAAAAATTTTAGAAATTTTTTGAAATCTTTGAAAAAATCCCAACAAAACTGGCTTGTTTCGCTTATCCCTGACTCAGAGATGGGTGAATCTCACAAGATTTACGTCCACAAATATTTGTGAGTTTAGGCCCACTGGTTCATTTCAGGACAAGCTTGGTCTACATGAACTGGTCTTCTTAGACCCCAGAGTATGTGGAGGCACCCAGTGGTCACTATAGAGGTCTAACTTTGGCCTCAGAATGGATGTAGGGCGCTCTGTGGCCTAATCACGGGAACTGGGGAAGCCCCAAAGTGTAACAGTAACACGTGGGTAGTGAACCCCAAAATCTGTATCCAATTTGTATTGACTTTGGTTCTAACTGAATCGGTTCACTTATTCCTAATCTCAAGACGTGTGCCATGAAATAACCGGATTTGAAGATACATAATGTTACTATACTCAATCAACAGTAATATACTGTATATTATATATAAATCTAAATGTATGTATTATATGCCCTTATGAAGCCACCCAGTGGTTAGGATATGCGTTACAGCTTGTTTTTTGTTTTTTCTTAGTATGTTGCAATAATATATTCAATTTGTTCGAAATAAGAGCACTTTACCAAATTTGAAGAGTTGCCAAGTCTATAGTTATTGTAATTCCTGTGATTTGGGGCTCAGCATTCTTGGAGGGCATGTTAATGTCATGACACTTTTAAGAAGAAATTTTTGAATAGCTCATAACATACTTGTTTCATTCCGATCAAGTTTGTTCATCCTTAATCCCGAGATATGTGTCATGAAATGACCAGATCTGACAAAAAACAAAAAAAAAAAGAAGCATGCATGATTTTGAGATACTCTGTCAGGAGTTGTTTTTGTTCTGTGTGCCTCTATGTAGCCACCCAGTGGTTGTGTTGGGTATTGCAGCCTGTCAAAGTTTTTGTTATAATGTTGCAATGATGTATCGAATTTGTTTACCCAAAGAAAGGTCAGATATTACATTGGACAACCCAAAATGGTTGCCCAGGTTTTTTTTTTTAATGGCCTAGTCTCAGGATATAAATAAATATATGACACTTTCCCAAAACTGTAGGGTCTCCTGCACTATTTATGGTGGGACTTCAGGGCGTTGAGAAGGTTTCGACCTCCTGGAGAGATTATCTAAAAGCCACTGAGACAATGAAGACGTTGAGCGGAGGAGACTGGCCGGGTAGGGCACAAACACTATTGCAGCGCTCATTTAATGACATTGCTGAGGGCCACTGTACTGCGAAACACTGTCAGATCCTCTCCAACTATCCATCACTCTGGTGACACGGAGTTTGTGCTGTAATGACAGGTGTTTTCAGCTGTGAGTAATGTCAGTCAGCAAGCTGGTGCACAATGTGCTGCTCATGCGCTACGTCTGCAAGTCATAAATCGGAAGTAACCTTTAGGCCGGGCACTCGTGGCCCCCCATCACTGATACCTAGGAGTATACGGCCGCTTGATTCCCTCCTCTTAGTTCTAATGTCAAAGAGGTGCAACCATATTGTAGCTAGGGTTGGAAAAGATCGGATTCCGATCGGCGATGGAGTAAATTTCACGATCGCGATTGGAATTCCGATCCCGATCGAGGTCAGAGGTTATCTCAAGATCAGCTCAACCTTATTCATGTATCATTAATAGGTTTGAGCGATCGGGATCGGGAAAGATCGGATCCCGATCAGCGATCGAGCAAATTTCACGATCGGGATCGGCTGGAAAATGATCGGAAATCAGATTTTAAAATCGATCCTGAAATCTCAAGATCGTCTCAACCCCAATAGTAGCACATGCTATAGCGATGGCAAGTGTGACCCCCTAGACAGGGACGGAAGGGACTGTGCATGAAATCAGGACAAAGAACTTTCAAGAAAAGAATCATGATGTTATGTTACTCCAGATACTATCTATACTTACAATATGTCTTTATGGTTACAGACTAGAGGCAATCTCCGTGTAGTCTGATCCTGAAGCAGCGCCGCGCCTCCCATGAGGCGACCTGAAGCGACCGCTATGCCATAGCCACGGGGAGGGCGGCATTTTTGCTGACCTAAGCCAGTCCAGGACAAGCTGTCCTGGACTGGCTTAGGGTCACCGTCACCGAGCAGTGGATTGGGGAGGCTTCTGGAGCAGCGCTGCTCCAGCGGCTGCCCCTCACCTCAGGCAGAGAGCAGGTCCTCTCCCTGCCTGCTCTCTGCCTGCTAAAGATGCTCGCTCTGCTCGGCCCCGCCCCCTCCGCTCGGCACCACCCCACCTCCTTCCGCTCGGCCCCGCCCCCTCCGCTCGGCCCCCTCCTCCATGGGAGGGGGGGCGGCTTTCTGACGTCTGCCTCAGGCGGCAGATAGCCATGGTTCACCCCTGTCCTAAAGCCACTAGAAAGTGACCCCCAGAGCTATAATCCTATCCTAAAAATACCTCCAGTTCCACAAATTCCTCTAGTGTAACAACTCAGGAATAAGACACTGTGATGACATAAGGGCATTGTCACAGACAACAATTGTGGACATTCTGGTTGTCTAATGTGTCTTCATGGTTGTGTACAGAGATAGGCGAATAGGTTTATACTGAGCCAGGTCCAACTTGAATATTCCAAATTGTTAGAGATTCACCTTGTGTGAACTGAAATGGCCACCGCTAGGGTTGAGCCGATCTTGAGATTTCAGGATCGTTTTCAAAATCCGATTTTCGATCAATTTCCAGCCGATCCCGATCGTGAAATTTGCTTGATCGCCGATCGGGATCCGATCTTTCCCGATCCTGATCTCTCAACCCTATTAATGATATAGGGTTGAGCTGATCTTGAGATTTCAGGATCGTTTTCAAAATCCAATTTTCGATCATTTTCCAGCCGATCCCGATCGTGAAATTTGCTCGATCGCCGATCGGCATCCGATCTTTCCCGATCCTGATCGCTCAACCCTAGTCACCGCATTATATTCTGGGGTCTCTTTGTAGAAGTGGAATAAGTGGAGACCCTGGGAAGATAAAAAAAAATTAAAAAAATATTCATGCTCACCTTTCCATTTTAGTTCGAGACGGATTCCAAATTGTTCAGTTGCATTAAAAAATTAATAGTTTGGAATATTCCGGTCGAATCTGGTTCTCTACTTGCAACATTATTTATCATTGCTTGCAACATTATGATCACATGATGTCATTGCAACATGACCACTTAACAGTATCGAGCAGAAGCATAATCGGATGTCTTTGGTTCCCGCTGAACATTGAAGCGTTGCGATATTGTCCTTGGGTTCATGGTCAGCGGATGCTGACCTCTATGACCTCTATGCCTAAGTGATCCCCAAATGGAAATAATGGCCCAACTCAGGACTATATTGGTCCTCGATAAAGGGCCCATAGTCTTTATAGAACATTAGCCAAGATCTCTCTGAGTCCACCATTGCCCTTAGTCACTAAACTGAGAACGTGAGGTCTTGAGTATAGGTTTCGGACGTATATGGGTTCAGATGGATTCACAGGCCATGTATGGGGTGTCGGTGAGGGCTCAGTCCAGGTCTAGCGATAAGGAGAGCAAATAAGTTTTCTCTTCGCCCAGATACTGACACATATATTATTGGGGGTTCTAAACTAACCCCGCAGGAAGGAACATCACCGATTCTCCATGACTGCCTACCGGGCCTCTTCTATACTGTAATAGCCTATTATTGCTAATATATGGAGCTGCTGCGGCTGCTGCTATGGTAAGTCGGGCCACTTGCTCCTGGCATCCCCTGCGAGATTCCCATATGCTGTGTGAGCAGTCACAAGGGTGACAGACTATAGCCAAGGGTCATGAGACTTAAGACAAACACAAGACATATTTTGCAAAGTTCTTAAGATGTAAAGTGAGATATCTACTACTTGCATTGTTGTAGGGCTATGTTCACTTACAACTTGTCCCTTATTTTGGCATATGCACCAGTACATTTCCCATTGTTATAGCATCATGCTAGAAAGATCCTCAACAGACTGCAATACACATCACAACCACTGGGTGGAAAATTATGGGATAAACATGTTCAGATGTAATATCATGGTTTTTTTTCAAAGCTGGTCATCTTCCATCTTGTCAAACTAAACGTAAGTATAGATACATCTGTATACAGGTATATACATGTCTGGTGTACGTTCACTTCCAAAGATAAGAGGTGGGATTGACTGGCTTTGAAAAAAAAGGAAAAAAAAAACAAACACATTTTTGTGATACTCTGTCAGGAGACATATGTTCTAAATGTGTCCACATGTGGCCATCTAGTGGTTTAGTTGTGAACTGCGTTGTGTGAAATTTCTTCCTGGACTGTCTTCCATGTCTTCTGCCCCCCCCCCCCCCAGGTCAATACCTGTGATTGGGGGCTTTGACATGAATCCGCCTGAAGAAGCCCCCAGTGTATACTTCAAGGGTTAGTTCACACGGGGCAAGAGGGGGCAGATTTTGACACAGGATCCTTGTCGAAATCCGCCCCCTCACAATAGAGGTCTATGTATTGTCTTTTCCGCTAGCGGTTGGTTCCCGCTCGCGGAAAAAGAAGCGAGCGGCCCTTTTTTCAGGCGGATTCTGCGGCTGATTCAGCCGTGGCGTCCGCCTTGCAACAGCACCCTCCAGACTAGGCCCATTCATTTGAGCCTAATCCGGAGCAGAAAGCCTCAACGGGATGCTGGCATCCTAACACGGCAGCCGTGACGGAATGTTTTCATGCAGACACCCGTGTGAACTAGCCCTAAGCATTTCTACAATTTTGGGTCTGCCGAAACCTGAAAGTTTTGGGAACAAACTCGCTGGTTGCAAACTGCTTCTCCTATCTGTAGTATTGAAATTGTATCAAGACGAATTGGAATCCTTAACAGAATTTTCAAAAAAGTTACAGGTGGGCCTTTCGTCATGTCTGGGTTCTGCACTGGACACCCCATAGAGGATGACTAGGTTGTAGTTAACCATAGACCATATGGAATGACCATATCTATAGACCATATGGAATGACCGCATTGCATTAAGTCATTTCTCGATGAACCTCGTGCTATTCTAGCCTCAAAAAAAAAAACTTTTTTGTTTGGCCTCCAGGAGTTTTCACGTTGTATGTACTGAACTTCAGTTTCAATAAAGCAAATAGTCTCTTTCTTCCTTTTCTATCTTATTATTGTGGAAGGAAAGTCTTCCAAGCCCTATACTGCCAGACTCGCTGCTTTGAAGCTAGCGCACTAGGAGGAAGTAAAGGAACAAAGGGCCGTAGCGAAAGAGTGCTGTGAGTTGGTTGTCTCGAAACAGAAGGGAACTGACAAGGAGCGCCACGTTTTCAGCAGGGGGGATTTGATCAGCAGTCAGTCTATTTGCCACAAGGCTTAGAATACAACCAGCTATTGTAAGAAGACAGCCTACATGAGAGGGCCCCGTCAATCCGCATTGTGTACAGAGGAAGCTCCCGATCCAATCGTGAGCCAAAGTGCAACCTATAAGAATAAAGCGATTGGATGTAAATGTCAGGAAAAGATGATCGGTCTAAATAAAGTAGCAATGCCCTCAAAGCTTCTCCTACACAATGCTCTGACCATATGGAGCTGCTGGCAAACAAGATTCCAGACGACCAGCTATGCTTATACTTTACTGTCAATGTGAACTAAAATACAAGGAATAGTGAGCTAGGAAAGGGAAGGAAACAATTTGGAACACTTGATGTAGTCTCTGCAGGTAAGCACTAGAGATGAGCGAACAGTTCGATATTCGTTTCGAGTAGCCCCTCAATATTGACTACTCGAATCGAATATCGAACCCTATTATAGTCTATGGGGGGAAAATGCTCGTTTCAGGGGTAGGCAACGTTCGATCAAATTACACTTACCAAGTCCACGAGTGAGGGTCAGGCTGGATCCTCCGAGGAGTCTTCTCCGTGCAGCGTCCCCGCGGCGTCTTCCGGCTCTGAATTCACTCTGCCAGGCATCGGGCCTGGGCAGAGCCGACTGCGCATGCTCGCACTACAAGCGGACATGCGCAGTCGGCTCTGCCCAGGCCCGATGCCTGGCAGAGTGAATGAAGAGCCGGAAGACGCCGCGGGGAAGCTGCACGGAGAAGACTTCTAAAGGTAGGAGAGAAACCAGCGTTGATTGGCCGACTGTATAGCATTCGGCCAATCAATGCTGGTTCTGCATCGAACTTTTACATTCGAACAGCGACTGGTACTCGATCGAGTACGAGTATTTAGAATACCGTAGTATTCGATCGAATACCTACTCGATGGAGTACTACTCGCTCATCTCTAGTAAGCACGTCTCCGGAGGTTCCTTGTCTCCTGTAGCATAGCCGACCTCAGTTGACCCCTCTGCTTTCTTCCTTGTTGCCTTTACGATGATTGTCAACTCAACGGATGACGTCACCATTTTGCGCAATTCTTTTGATGCCACCACCAGTTGGCTGCCTATAGGCTTTTGTGTCAGCAGTAGGTGAAAGAACATTCTCAATGAGATATTGTTCTTCACCCTGGCCAGGTTGGACAACTCTAACTTCCAAGATGGACCAAAGTGTGGAGCATTGGTCACCCAATGCCAAGGATCCCATTAAGAATCTCCATTACGTCCCCAGTCTCCCTGACCTTTGGTCTTCTCAGAAGCTCTTTAGCCAATCAGTGGTTGAGCATTGATGTTCTTCTCAAATGGAGGATCAGCACTGACTGATAGGTTCATGTAGAGGAAGAAGGTAAACAAGATGAAAACTGAGACTCTCCACTGGATCCCAGTTATTTTAAGTCATACCAAGAAGTAAAAAAGAGGACTACCCCTTCACTCTACATCTAATAGGTATGATCCACCTTAGATGAAGCTGTAGACCCATCGTAAAATGTCAGCAGTGTTCAAGACATTGGTGCATTTTGGCATGCTTAAACACGTAGACCAAGCTGTGGTCCCTCCTGGGACCCAATGTAAAATCTGTAGCAATGTCTCCCATCTACCCTGTGCCATATTTCTGGTATCTTGTTATATGACAACATGGACTTTGGTCCCGCTCATGTTCCAGAGTCCGAGTATACTCTGTAGCTACGCCAAGTTGCCAATGGGTTTAAGAGAACGAGGATAGTTTACAAACATCCTTCCGATCCCGATTTTTCTCACAACCATTATGTTCTCCTTTCTGACAGTGACAGGCTTGTACCAGAACACATGCAAGCGTCCATGTGTATTGGATATTGGGAGACATAACTACCAATCAACAATTGCTCTGCGACCAGCTTTAGATGAGGTCTCGCTTTCATCATGGCTGATATCTGTCCTTGCTCTTCTGTTTTTTAGGTCCTCTGAGAGTACATTGTGCCTGGGATTCCGTCAGCCAAAGAAGAAGACAGAAACAGGTGGGAAGTGTTCATTTAAATGCAGAGGTACAAAGCATGACTTTTTGTTGAAATAATTGTCTCAGGCCCTTAGACAATTACCATCCATGCTAATTAGAAAAAGATTAATTCATCGAGCTTAGCAAGAGCTAAAAGAGACATCTGTTAGCTCAGAACTTTCCCCTCCCCCCCCTTATATTGTAAATATAAAAAGGTTAAATGTGTTCTAGAATGGAACCAATTGTATCGATGTCGATATTCCGAACGCAGAAAAAGTGGGTGGATATTTGCTTATACGTCGAAAAACGGTATCATAATATCAGACGGAGATGGAAAACAAAGGACTAATTATAGTATAATTATCTCTCAGACACGGATGGGAGGATATATTGTTTCAGCCCATAATGTATATCATTATCCCCCGATCGCACCCCGCAAATTAAAAATATTATATTTTTTTGTGCCTGAAATGACTTGATAATAGCTTCATAGTGGAAAGAATGTGATGATGACGGTGAAAATCCATAATTAAGAGGATTAACACTTGAACTGCTGGAGAAATCCCGGTCTAGGCGTTTGGATACGATTATTTGTTTCTATTTTATATTGTTATTGATTATCGTATTTTTATTACATTTTTGGATGAATTTATGACTGAATCTACAATCAATAGACATAATTAAAGGGATTCTACCATTAAAACATGTTTTTTTCTAATGACCATGTCGGAATAGCCTTAAGAAAGGCTATTCGTCTCCTACCTTTTGATGTGGTCTCCGCCGCGCCGGACATCCGAAATACCGGTTTTTCCCGGTATGGGCAATCCAGCCACGCCTTCTTCCTGATCTGCCTCCTCCCCTTCTGTGTCCTCTTCTTTCGTCGTCATGGGTGATGCATGCGCAGTCGGCTCTGGCAGCGAGACCCTGTTAGAGCCGCCTGTGCATGCCGGCCGGAGGCCATATTTGCGAGGCCGCAATTGCGCGCATGCGCAGTACACTCCGCAAAGTATTTGCCGAACAGGTGTACAGAGCATGCTCAGCAAGGTCCGTACAGCCCTCAGACGTGCGAGTAAACTGCATGCGCAGGCAGCTCTAACAGGGTCTCGCTGCCAGAGCCGACTGCGCATGCATCACCCATGATGACGAAAGAAGAGGACACAGAAGGGGAGGAGGCAGATCAGGAAGAAGGCGTGGCTGGATTGCTCAGTTCCGGCAGCAGTGGGGACGCCTCCATCGGCGTTTGAGTGCTGGGGCCCGCCCTCATTGCTGCCGAACACTCATTAGCATACCGGGAAAAAACGGTATTTCGGATGAGCGGCGCGGCGGAGACCACATCAAAAGGTAGGAGACAAATAGCCTTTCTTAAGGCTATTCCGTCGTGGTCATTAGAAAAAAAACATGTTTTAATGGTAGAATCCCTTTAAGGGATTAACTAGTGAAAACTCAGTCTTAGCCTAGGTTGACAAGACGGCCATGGTGGACAGTGGATAATGGGCCATGTGATGCAGCCATTATACGATCACTTTAATTTCAAGATTTTGATGGTCCAAATATATATAATTCTCTTTTTTTTGTCTGTTTTTACGGACCCCTCCATATGCTGTAATGTATTAAGGGATTTGTGAAAATGGTCACCCCTCGGGTGCAGAATAACCGAGAACAATGGACGTTTTTCATGCCTGTTTTGCACCATGTCTGTGTGAGTGTAAGCTAAGAGTTTGGGTCCAGGACATCTTGGAAGGCATTGACCTCAGAGGAGGGCTATATTCACACTTACGCTTGTTGCCCATTTGGGGTCCTTCTTCAGTTTTTGGGTGGAAACCCGATAGACCCCATTATGGAGTCCATGGGTTTCCGCGGGTAACTGTTTTTTTAAGCAGAATAGATTTTCATTCTTGGGGTACCAATGGAAATGGCGATGGAAACCCAAACGCAGGTGTGAATCTAGCGCCGCATGGGTGGTGTAAAAAATATTCGGAACTTTATAGACTGTAGGATTAACACTTGAGCTGGAACCTACACTATATAGACTGTAGCCCTAAACCTAGGCCCGAAACAGCCTATCTGTATAGTTAAGCTCCACATCTGAATGAGTTTGCATTCTTGGGGCAGATGGGCTTTTACAATTTTATTAATGTGTGTGCTAAGAACCTCACGTGTATATACACAGATTATGACTATAATAGTCATGCATTTTAAATGTTTGCATAAGTCATCACACCTTGCATTTGTGGATGTGTAAGTCCATAGAACTAAATGGGCCTGTATAGAATTGCGGGTCCGTAATTGTGCAAAATATACTGAAATAAACTACGGTCTTATATGTACGCTAGCGGGTGAAACGTGTCAGATGGCGAGGAATGGTCAATGACAACAGGGTCTGACTACACAAAGGGTTGGTTTGTAGTCTGTTACCAATGGGTGTTCTAACCCCTCTACGTAGATATATTATGGCTCTAACGTTCCCTTCCTCTTCTTCTACGTCTCCGGTAATGTATAATGCATCTTCTATGACTGGCTGACTCCGACACAAGCAGTTAAAGAATATTTTACATTTTCACAAACAATCCCCTAGTAATTACCGTCTAAGGCGGATTAAAATCAACTTCCCTGCTAATAAACATAAAGCGCGTCCTCATTTCCATCATGATCAGCTTGTATAAACTGAAATAATCACCAACGGAAGGCACAGCCCCAACGTCTCGGTAATTGTATATCAGGGATGGTATGGAGGGGGTTATGTGCAGGACGTATAAAGGAGCCGCTCGTCGCCCAAAAACTCTACAATTCACCTTTGTTGGTGTTAAGATTCTGTTTGATGTATAGAAGATACCTCTCTCTCGGATAAGATTTTTCCCCAGGCGGTGCGATCTTACAGATTTGACTGCCTTCCAATCCTACAGGGTTTATCAGATGCTCTATTCCTATCCAGAACATTTCGTTTTATGAGCAAAAAGAAATAGAAAATAACATTCTGAGCCACAAAAACCTTGAGCAAACAGATAAGTCGCCATTCACATCATGCTGGGGCGAGATCAAAGGTGGATTTGGAGAATATTCCTCGATGTAGGCCGTCGAAACAGAGTAACACAGCAGATGAGGCTGGATGAAGACACAGGACCAAGAAGTCCAACCTATCCAGAAGAAGGCAAAAAAAAAACAAAACATGAGGTTGATGCCAATTGCCCCATGTCAGGGTAAAAAATTGTATTCATATAATATTGGGCTGTATTAATTTTTTTGCAATGACAAACTGTGTAGACAAGATTACAGATATGTCAATGGTGTAACTAGCCCCTTAGCGAACTTTTGAGGTTCAGCACAATCCCTGGCGTCCTCCTCTGACCCTTTCATTACACATTAGGTATCTCTGTGTCTGAAAGTGCCCGGTCTACTGAATATAGGGGATCTGCAGTGCTCCTGTTCCGTCGGGAAGGGGTTAATAGGAGCACTGCAGATACCCTATAGTCAGCCAGGCTGAATTCCAAGTGGGGGAAAAAAAACCCAGTCCTCAAGCTCAGGGAAGGGGCAGACAGACAACCAAAACACCCCCTCCCCATCCCCAGCACCCAGAAACTACTGCACCCAAAAACTCTGACCATTTACATTTTTGAAATTTTCCAGTAGGCTTATACTCGAAATTAGGGGCCTCGGCTTATATTCGGGTCGGCTTATACTCGAGTATATACGGTATTCCTTACCAGAAACCCCCACAATATAGCTATGTATGAAATCTTGGCTCTAGTTTGCCTAGCACTAATGACCAGACATTGTTCCAAGTCACTCCGATCACTGGATTTTCTAATATGGAATCACACTGAACCTGATCGATGGAAAACTTGTTGCAGAATTTTATCCAGTGCTCCAAGGTCTTGTGTCTAATGTCCCTAGAGGGAAGAACCAGTTGTCATTGGGCAGGGGATACTAATAAAGTGCCCATTTAGTGCTAGTATACATATATAATCGGCACTGAATTTTGGACCAAAAACACAACATGACGATGGACATGGTGGGTATTCGCATTGATTGGATAGGCATATGTAGGATAGGCATCAATGTGTGATTGGTTGGGTCCAGCATTTGGGATCTATAGCTGAATGGAATGAACTTCAGAGCGAATTATATTGGTGGGCAGATGTCTCTAGGTAAGAAATTAAAGGAGAACAACGCTTATATAAACACTGTGTTCAGGGGTTCCTTAAAGAGGACTTATCACCATCTCCACCAACTGTAAGGGTAAGTTCACACAGGGTTTTTTGGTCAGGATTTTGAGGCCGTATCCGTCTCAATGGGAACTAACAGGGAACAAGCCGGAACAAACGGCTCCCGGAAAAAAAGAAGTGACATGTTCATTCCTTCAGGTGGATTTGCCTGAAGACGCTCCCGACTAGGCCCATTCATTTGGGCCTAATCCGGAGCGGACAGCGCAACTGGATGCCGCTGCACTGCACCGGCATCTAGTCGTAGCTACCCGTATTTTAGTCCGGAACCTGAGGCGGGACCAAAAAACCCTGTCTGAACTTATCCTAACTATTTCTATCCCCACCAACACCCAGTGTGCTAGTTAGGCTCCCTATAGTCAGCTGGGTGGTTTAAGGCTAACGCAGATGGTTTGGGATAGTGGAGGGCCTGTATAACGTATCGGGTGCTGAAACTAACAGCATTGAGTCTTTAGGAATGGTGGAGGCTGGAGAACAAATTCCTATTGTTTTGGAATCATTGGAGCCTATGGGACGCTGCGTGGAGTAGACTTCTAAAGGTAGGAGAAGAACCAGCGTTGATTGGCCGACTGTATAGCATTCAGCCAATCAACGCTGGTTCTGCATTGAATTTTTCCATTCGAATAGCGAGTGGTACTCGATCGAGTACGAGTATTTTGAATACCATAGTATTCGATCGAATACTACTCGCTCATCTCTAATCATGGTGGATGTTGAGGAGAGGTGAGTATAACTGTAACTCTTCTCCCCTGGGCCTCCACCTATTATACTCTGTCTAGGGTCTAAGAACATAATAACAATACTTCTGCTTCCTGCCGAAACGAACCAGAGGCCTGAACCTCATGAATATTTGTCGAAACGAATCTCGTGAGTTTGATCCATCTCTAATCTCCACCGATCTGGCTTACCTTAAGTATAGGTCATCAATCTTATTGCAACTTCTTAAGATTATCTATTTAATAGACTCTTCAGAGACTCTTCAGGCTTCTTCAGTTTTTTTGCAAGTGAATGAGACTCCGCTGATTCCCATCATAGCGTCAGCTGCCCATCACTGTGATTTACCGTCTATAAAGCCCCGGCGATCACAGAACATTCTCCTCACCTTACATGACCCAACTTCTTCAATCTTGTTATCTATTTTTTATAATATGCTTTGCTATAGAATAGCGGCGGTCGGAGGGGCTGCTTCCCCTCAGTCCACGCCTGTAAGGCTGTTGGTTTTGAAAGGGATTTTACACTTGAGCGGCTGACGGCAGATGAGCTGCTGCTTTTATGTCCATTGAGCACAATTGGGGATCTGATGAAAAGGAGCAGTGGAAGGTGAGCCATAGAATTGTCTCTTGAGACTGTTGATGGGTCGGCCGTAGAGAGCCTTGATATATGTGCACGTCCCATGTGTTACCGGACAGTCCAATAAAAGTTTGCTGTTTTATTTCAGTCTTTATTGTCAGAAAAAATTTATAATATCGCGGATCATTTTCAACATACAGATAAAAGGCGAGCGCCGGCCATAAAAGTACAGAGTTTTACTAGGTTTTTGTACACATAAAAGGATAACTTTTTTTCATTATCCATCTCATAGCACAGATATGTCCTCCTTTAACTTTCCTTTGCTTTACTTTTGGCTGGACACGTCCAGAAAAGTCACCAGAGTATCAGCTTTTCAAGACAATGTTGTTTTGTAATACTGGATCGCCAAATATTTTTCTATGCATATCTAGGTGTGGCCATCCAGTGGTCGTGTTGTGAATTGCCGCCTGTTCAGGTTTTGGGTAGCATGTCACCACATTGTTTTGAATTTGCATTGTGAGCAATTGAAATCCTTAAAGGGTATCTGAGTTTTCCCTGAAATATTACTGAATAAGTAGGGTTGAGCCGATCTTGAGATTTCAGGATCGGCTTTAAAATCTGATTTCTGATCATTTTCCAGTCAATTGGAATTTGCTCGATCGCCGATCGGCATACGATCTTTCCCGACCCCAATCGCTCAACCCTAGTCAATGCTTCTCTATGGGAAAAGTCACTTTTAGGGTTGAGCCGATCTTGAGATTTCAAAATCCAATTTCTGATCATTTTCCAGCCGATCGCGATTGTGAAATTTGCTCGGTGAGATCGGCATCCGATCTTTCCTGATCCCAATTGCTCAACCCTATGTATAAGCCTTCCTATATCATGTATATATCATGTATATATCATGTATATATGTATAAGCCTTCCTATATCATCCTTTTGGGGTTTTCTGCTGATAATAATTACATTATTGCTACAGCATATTTTGCATTTGTTTCTCAGGTTGTGGACGTATACAGTCTGCTTCCTCCCCTATCCATTACTACTACTATTGGTTTCTTTATTTGTAATTCTGCCAGGAGTAACAGTACGATAGCAAACAAATATCAAGAAAAGTTCAAGTGATAACAATATAGGAGATCTTGTAAAAAAATAAATGACAAATACATGCAGCCAAGCAGATAAAGCTCAAGGAAAAAAAAAAAAAAAAAAAAAAAAAACAACCTATAAGCATATTCTGGAAAACTTCTTCCTGTCTGTGAATAATATTCCATCTATAACTAAATGAGCAGCCCGAAGTAGATATACGTACATACAAGACTTTTCTTACATTGTAAGCTGTGAGATTTGCAAAATCTTCAGTTCTTTGCACGGAGCAGTTTGCAGATATGTGTGGTAGTCTATGAGGAGAATCAACCCCTCCCCTCTGCATTCACTGTGTGAAGAGGAAAAACTCCTCGCTCTCACTTTACTCTTATCCATCTTGTTTATGTTTTCACATCTAGGGATGTTTTCCCTTGGTAACAAAGGAGAGAACTGAAAATTAGCTAGAAGGGAGACACCTAGTGGCAGGAACTTTAGAGAGTTTTGGGGGGGCAGAAAGCAGCTACATTTTTAATTAAAGTGCATTACATTTTGTTCAAGAGTCATATGCTTTATATAATGAGACTAAGTTGTCCTCTGTATGATTGACCGTACTTGTCCCAGGTCTTTTGAGCGATCACCTGACTCACATTCGACACAAAGTAGATCCCTTAGATCTCATATGGGAAAAAAAAAAGTTCTGTTCGAGACTATTAATAAACCATTAATCATCATCATAAATACAGATTTGACTAATAAAATTCTAGGCACTCCCAGCCACCACAAGGTGGAGCTCAGGAGCTTAGATTGTATTGGATTTTATTTAGTGTTTATTGCAAGATCCTAAGCGCCACCTAGTGGTGGCTACAAGCAGCCTAAATGTTATCATTTATCCCTAATTCTATGCAGAGGATTTGGAGTTCTGTATCGGACAAACAGAGAACAGAATGACATAAAGATATATGATAGAAATCAGTACAAGATTTAGCACCTATTAGGATAAATTGGACATTCACTTTAATATGGTTGAGTCTCCAGATGGATAATGATCAGTGATGTGCACTCGGATGAATGCTCCAGACATGTCAGGAAGGTGAAGACCCATCTAGTTTAATATCATGCAAATGATCAGCAGAAATTTTCAATCGACAACAGCTGGATGTGGACAGATTGGCAGTCAGGAGACAGATGAATGTAATATAGATAAATATATTCTAATGCCTTTAACAATGAAATATATTGTATTGAGAATATCCAGGTTTAAAGAGACCCTTACTCCACCCCCACCGATTCCAACTTTTTGCATCCTTCTGGCACAGTTGGCATTTTTTCTCTAGCCCCCGCCATTCCTGAGCAATCAGTGATGTTAGTTTCAGAACCCAATATACTAATTAAGCTCTCTACTTGCCATCTTAGGTTAATTAGCATATTAGGTGCTGAAACTAATGATGGAATGGTGGGAGCTAGAGAAAAAATTTCAACCGAGCCTGAATTAGTCAAGGGAGGATGCAAAGAGTTGTATTTTGTGGTGGTGGGATCAAGTACTTTTGATGGATTATTTGTGTCTTCCACGTAGAGCATCACACCTATCCATAGATTGGGTATGTTCAGGGGCATATCTACCATGGCCATTAGGACCCGGGACATTAAGGGGCCGGGCGGACCCCCAATGTTTTCTTTTTTTAATAGAGTTACTCCAGCAGGTAACGGCCCTATTTACTTACCGATCCTGGCTCCTGCTCATGGCCACCGGCGCTTCCTCTCCTGCGGAGGGGGATCAATAAGTAAAGCTGCGGGCCCGCAAACCCCAAATACACTGCTATCATACCCTCAAGTATAATGACTGGATGGTTGGAGAGGTGAGGGCACAAATGTTCGCCTTGGTGTCCCACCATTCCTACTTACACCCCTGGGTATGTTATAGAACTGAGCTGCAATACCGGACATAACCAACGTGTGGTGCCGTTTCTGGAAGGTTGTAAGCAGTTTTTTCTATCCTGGTACAACCTTTGAATGGCTGCAATTCCCATTACAACCACTGGGTGGCTATACTGAGACTTGGATAGGATAGACATCTCCTGACAAAGTATCAAGAAATTAGGCTTTTTCATGTAAAGCTCAGTATTGGGTGATATACATCTCAGGATATGTAAAGCGAAGACAGAAGGCAAGGAAGAACATAGTACGTGTATATCCTTGCTCCCCATGATACTATCTGCCCATGATGCAACATAGCTGTCGAAACTCTAAGTAGAATTTTTTTAATTTATTGCGCCCGTGAAGCCCGTGAAGCCTTTAGCATAAGTTCATTACAGCCCTGAGTCCATTACACCATATTTCACCTTAATAGGCACCTTAGACGTTTCGTTGCAGTACACAGTGAAATAATTGTCTCATATCTTGACCTTCTCGGCCCTACATCTCTATTTATTCCTATATTCTCGCAGTAATTTCCGACAGAGTGAATTACACAATGCGGCCGGGTGATCTATAGGGAGCCGTCTCACCCCTTATACAACAGTTTATATTTACCGGTGCAATATTTACTGACGAAACGTGGAGTAAAAATTTTCCTGCCGCGTTTGAGTATAGATTATCTATAATCATAGTCTAGGGATTAGGAATGGGATGGGGGGAGATGATAGAGACAAAATTGCTCTATTAAAAATGGATACATATTGCTAAAAAATTGTATCCATTTCTTATAAAGACCATGGTTACAGACTACAACCAACCACTGCATAGTCAGATATTGTAGTCATGTATTATTTTAGGATTTTTTTTTTTACATATTGTTCAGATGATGGAAGGGCATAACCCTTGATTTGGTTGTTTAGATGCATTAGAGTAACAACTTCCATTGGACTGTATATGGATGCAAAGGTGGCTGAGAATTCCATATCTGCACAGCGCCACACACTGCGTAGTGGTCACGCTGTGCTATTGCAGCTCAGTTCCCATTCACTTGAATAGGAGTTGATGACCAGGACCAAGCTTGGCCACTGGTGGACACTCTGCTGTCATGAGATTTGTCAGGGCATAACCACCGGAGTCGTAACTAAAGGCTCACGAGTCCTAGTGCTCAGTTTGGGCTCACCTGTGCCACTTCTCACATTCATTGGCTGTGTCTCAGCCATACAGTTTACCTTCATTTATATTTCCTTCTCCACCTGGCCCAAACTTTTTCCCAATATGTCCGTGCACACAAGCTACTCAAGTAATAGGAGCGGCTCAGCAGCTCCATCCACTGTATAGTGGTAGGTCCAGGAACTGCAGCACTGCCTTGAACGGGAGTAACTTGCAGCCACTCCCCATCCACTGCAGCAGCTTCCATCCCCTTTAAGGTTCATACAAGGTCTATTGCACCATGAACCAGTTCATAGTGGAAGACGTCTTAGTGACCCGATACCGACGTCTCTTGTAGCCACACAGAGCGTCAAGAGTTAACCGTACAATTACTTGTATCCAAGGTCAGAATCTACTTTCTATTACAATCTTTGGTTATCTCCCATCTGTTCTGTCTTGCGATGGATTGATTTGTACTGCAGCAGAGACACTTCCGTAGATAAGACCGAGAGATCCATGGGGTGTGTTGTACGCAGCATTACCGCGCTCACATTCGGCGGATACTATTCCCTCAAGTGTTTTGTCTGTTACTTTTGTTGCTTTGATTTGTGTTGCCACAAAGGGGAATTGTCACAATTATCTTGCTTCCTTTGATGTAAGTTCCTAAAGTAGAAGTGAAGAAGCGAGATTGTTACGTTCCATTATCATACGTGTGCGAAGCCGGGAGACATTTAAAGGAAAATAACCATCGGAACATGAAAAGGTTTCGATGGCTCTAAATAGCGCGCAGCCATTACACCTGTGACTTCAGGAACTTTGCAAAGTCTTTAGCTTGCACTTATCGAGACTGTCACATCTTATAGGAACAGTCCAGTCACAGATGAAAAATACTCCTTATCTGACGGTCTCTACATTGTAACGATAAGTGTTACCATATGGGGAGGAAAAAAATTCCGCAAAGTAAGAAGGCATTCAGAAATGGAAGGGTTAACAGTCTTGCATTTTTGTTTTGGAAATTATAAAATAAAGGGAAACCCCATCCCATCAATATTTGCCCTTTGGGGGAGGAGTCCTGGATGTGATGATCCGGCCCCCGCAGAGCCCTAATTTCAAAATCTCAACATCTATCTCCTACCCCATGTGGAAAAACCCCACACAATATGGCTATGTCTATGGCTCCATAGACTTCTTTGGCTCCATAGACTTCTTTGGCTCCATAGACTTCTTTGGTTTCATAGACTTCCTTGTCGCAGCTTCCATGGAGATGGGTTACAACCATGCACACTACCCCCTCCAGCCAAAACTTTATTTCCGGACCTAATTGAGTTTAGATAAACAAATATGTAAATCAGCAATAATACCGTCATGGCGAAAACAATACAGAACAGTTTGTACAGTCTTAATTAAAACCTCCGCAAAGTCAATCAATGCCGATCAATATGCAATGATGCCGCCTGACAATACTAATGTAATTTACCAGATTCAGCATCAAAGATCAAGACATGAAAGTCCGGAGCAATAATGAAAGTCGGAAACGAAAACAAGATTATGTGGCCTTGATTTATTACAGAGAGATGGCGGATTTATTCATTATTTATAACTCCGGCTCATTTAATTGAATGAGAAGATGCATTCGCAACGCGGCCCCCGAGCCTCGCTCCTAATTGTGGTTATAAGACTTCTAATAGGTAGAGGATATCAGTGGTGGAGTTTATTGTGTGTGAACAGTGCTGAAATCATACAGATCGCCAGGTTGGTAATAGGATGACTCGTAGACTTACCGATCTGGTAATAGGATGGCTTATAGATCACCAGACTAGACTCATAGACTTACTGGTCTGGTTTTAGGATAACTTAGAAATCAATAGTCTTGACTCATAGACTTAGCAGACTGGTAATAGGGGGACTCATAGACTGGTGGATTGGTAATATAATGACTTATAGACTTAGTGGACTGGTAATAGGGGACTCATAGACTTACCAGACTAATAATATTCATAAACCTCCCAGACTGGTAATAGGATAACTTATAGACTTAGTGGACTGGTAATAGGATAACTTAAAGACTTACCAGACTGAATAGGAAGAAACATAGCCTTACCGATCACCGGAATGGACTCATACACTTAGCAGACTGGTAATAGGATGACTTACAGATCACTGGACTAGTAACAAGATGAGTCATAGACTTAGTGGACTGGTAATAGGATGACTTAAAGACTTACCAGACTGATAATAGGATGACACATAGCCTTACCGATCACCGAACTGGATTAATAAACTTAGCAGACTGGTAATAGGATGACTTACCAATCAAAGGACATGACTCATAGACTTAATGGACTGGTAATAGGATGACTTACAGATCACCGGACTGGTAACAAGATGAGTCATAGACTTAGTTGACTGGTAATAGGATGACTTAAAAAATCACCAAACTGGTAATAGGATGACTTATAGACTTAGTGGACTGGTAATAGGATGACTTAAAGACCGTACTGAACTCATAAACTTATCGGACTGGTAATAGGATGACTTACAGATCACTGGACTGGTAACAAGATGAGTCATAGACTTAGTGGACTGGTAATAGGATGACTTAAAAAATCACCAAACTGGTAATAGGATGACTTATAGACTTAGTGGACTGGTAATAGGATGACTTAAAGACCGTACTGAACTCATAAACTTATCGGACTGGTAATAGGATGACTTACAGATCACTGGACTGGTAACAAGATGAGTCATAGACTTAGTGGGCTGGTAATAGGATGACTTAAAAATCACCGAACGGGTAATAGGATGACTTCAAAATCACCGAACTGGTAATAGGATGACTTCAAAATCACCGAACTGGTAATAGGATGACTTAAAGACCGTACTGAACTCATAAACTTAGCGGACTGGTAATAGGATGACACATAGCCTTACCGATCACCGAACTGGATTAATAAACTTAGCAGACTGGTAATAGGATGACTTACCGATCACAGGACATGACTCATAGACTTAATGGACTGGTAATAGGATAACTTACAGATCACCGGACTGGACTAATAGACTTAACAGACTGGTAATAGGATGACTTACACATCACCGGACTGGTAACAAGATGAGTCATATACTTAGTGGAATGGTAATAGGATGACTTACAGATCACCGGACTGGTAATAGGATGACACATAGCCTTACCGATCACCGGACTGGATTCATAAACTCAGCAGACTGGTAATAGGATGACTTACCGATCACAGGACTGGACTCATAGACTTAGTGGACTGGTAATAGGATGACTTACCGATCACCGGACTGGTAATAGGATGACACATAGCCTTACCAATCACTGGACTGGGCTCATAGACTTAGTAGACTGGTAATAGGAAGACTTACAGATCACCAAACTGGTAATAGGATGACCTAAAGACTTACCAGTCTAGTAATAGGATGACTTACAGATATAGCAAATTACATCATGCGCCAAATCTGAAGAGTCCTCCAAATATAATGATGATTCGTGGTTGGCAAACCCTAAAAGTCTTGGGTTCCTCCAAACCCCAAATTTTTTGCAAAATTGTAATGAGCTTGGCTTATTACAATCTAGTCCTCTCATCTCTACTCAAGACTTGAGGACAACCGTGTCGCTGTTTTCATTGCAGGCGGCTAAGTGTCTGATAACTTAGATAGCGACTCTCATGGGGATAAGACCAACACGAGAGATGACAATCTCCAAACAGGGATCCGAAATTTGCAAGCACTAGTCAGTATAAGTGATAGGAAATATTACATAATGCAAAAGACAAAAGAATCTCCAGACGTCTCCAACTTTCAGTTCACATTTTGAGGAATTTGTGATATCACACGCTTTACTAATGTAACTTTCAGTTCTCTCTGTTCTTTGTTTCTGCATAAAATGTATGAAAATTAACATCAATGATATCTTATGCTTTAAACATACGCCTTGGGGCCGTCTCTGCAAATGTTACAGATTCCAGATTTTATCTTGAGGAATACGTCTAATTTCTGGCTATTACATTCAAATATTTCTCTTTTTTGAGGGTCTAGGCTGCAAACGCAGAGTCCAAGAGCAAAGACCTGACCCGTCTCCTCATCGGGGATTTGCATAGAAGCTTGTTAATGAATTTCAGAAAAGTCCTTAAAGGAAGGACAGTGGGAGCGAGAAATTACAATGTTACCGGGATGCAAATGGCTAGAAGTTAACAACAAGGGATTTAAGGGATTACATTGATTTTTTTTAGACTAGATGGGGTAACCAATGTCAATGAAGACCATTGTGTGTCTCAAGGGTCATTGCCTTATAAAGGAGGGGGGGGGGGCAATGTCTGACAAAAGATGCCCTTAAATCAGATGTATCAGGTCTCATATCTAAGGAGGCACTAACCAGATGGGATATATAGCTTGCTATAATATAACTACATGCAAAAAGTGGTTCGATTGGAGCCGGAACACCTCTGAGCCCTCTTCCCCCCACGAGAAAGCCTATGAGTCCTGTCTTCCCCTCCATGCTGGGAAGGATCGTCCCCCCAGTAATCGGATATTCATCCCCCAACCTTTGGACATTCAGTTTAACAATGAAAGCTATAACTGTAGCAAAGTACAAAAGCCATCAAAACAGTCAAGTTAAAGTTTGATGCAACTGTACACTTATCTTAAAGGGGTTGTCCAGGATAATATGAAACCCCTACACTAATCTAAGCACACTTGACCCTCCTGCTTTCTAAATAAGATTAAATGTATATTTACCCATACCCCTGGGGCGGTCATGTGACCCCCCCATCCAGGGACATTTTCTGATTATCCGGTGATGATCCATTTCCCCATTTCTGGAAACAGATCGTCACCACTACTCCCCACCCACATCCACTCCATTATGCAGTACTTACCCTCCAGGCTTCTTCCAGTGAGACAGCTCTTCCCTCTGTATTGATTCTGCAGGCTGTATAATGTTCTCCTCTTCTTCAGCCTCTACGCATGCGCAGTAGAAGTGGATCATCACTGGAGGCGAAAAGCTTGCAAAGACAGTACAGGAGGAGGAGGGGCTATTTTACATGAAGACGCATGGAGGGTAAGTATATAATATGGGTCAGGGATTCTGCTGAGTAGGTAGGGAAGGGCGGGATAGCTAGAGAGACAGGGAGGGGTGTATAGGAGGGGGAGTGAGGAAGGAGGGGGTAAGGTGAGAGGGTTAGTAAGCAAGTTACATAGCAGGAAGCAGAAGCTTGTAAACAAAAGCAGGAGACACCAGGGGCTCCCAGAGACACCCAGAAATCACTCAAAAATGATAAAAGGTATTTGGGTGGAATTTTTAACCCATTAATAGCACTAGTAGACACTTTAAAAAAAACAAACATTTTTTGCCTGGAAAACCCCTTTAAGGCTAGAGCCCCACGGACCAGAAACGCTGCGCTAAAGCGCTATGGAAAAAACCGTGGTGTGAACACATTGCGGTTCTTCCTGCAGCGCTTTGAACAGAAAGTTCACAGATTTTTCCTCCACGGGACTTTCTGTTACAATTATATCTACGGGAAAGCCGGTGGCCCAATCGCAGTGATTCTGAGCCGTGGGGGCCCTGCCTAAATGTTATGTTGAACTTTGCTACATCTCTACAATCAGGAGTGAACCTGCCGCTTTCGACGCCCGAGGCGAAGTGCAGAAAGCCGCCCCCCCCCCCCCGCTAGGGGAGGGGGCGGAGCGGAAGCGTGGCTTAGCGGAGGGGCGTGGCTTAGCGGAGGGGTGGGGCTTAGCGCCGTTCGCGGGCAGAGAGCAGGCCCGGAGACTGCCTGCGTTCTGCCTGAGCGTGCGGGGAGGCTGCTGGAGCAGCGCTGCTCCAGTGGCCTCCCCAATCCACCACTCCGTGCTAAGCCAGTCCAGGACAGCTTGTCCTGGACTGGCTTAGATTAGCAAAAATGCCGCCCTCCCTGGGGCCCTGGCATAGCGCCGCCTGAAGCGCTTGCTTCAGGTCGCCTCATGGGAGGTGCGGCACTGTCTACAATACAAGTACAGACAGTTTAACTTGCTGCTGATAGCATTGATAGAAACAGTGCTGCCAGGTGTTCATCTTTGCGCATGCGCAACACAGCATTCTACAAACAGATATTATCCATGCTGCCTCTTCTGCTTCTGTGCTTAGTGTGACTTGAGACGCGCATGTGCAGTACAAAGCCAAGCTCCAAAACTCAGAAGGTGACCAGACAGTACTGGTAATATCACTGTTGCTAGGCAGAGGAATGAACCAAGAAGAAGATCCTCCTACGCGCATCCATGACGGTCCATCCATGATACATATAAAATTGTTATTTTTCATGAAATTCAAGTGACCAATTCTAGTATTGTACTCAGGGCACTGAGCAGGATAAGAGATCGGACTGGATCAATAAGAATTATCATCAAGTTAAATTTTGCTACATCTGCATCCATCATATCATTCCACAATTCCGTATTGCTAAGAGTCGAATATTCCTGAAATAGTTCTAAATTTTGCAAAGAAATTTAATTACTGTAAACCGCCCGTTCATTAGCCGTCTTTCTGCTCGGAGGAGGTTACCACCAACTATTGATTAAGTTGACTTCAAAGAAATCGGAGATCATAACAATCAAAGGGAGGCAAAGTCTCGAAACCCGCAATTAATCAACAGATGAGCGGACCTTGCCGAAGATCTAAGTCATTGGCAAGTAAATTCTACAAGACTTTGCTATCGTCTACCATGTAGCGTGACCTTCCCAGCTCTTTCCAACAGCAGTAAGTGCATGAGATCCTATTATATCATAACCTTCTGAGTATTGACTTTCGGATTGTTTTTTAATTAGCATTTTAATTGCTCATCAAAGTAATGGAAGAAGCTTTGGAAAATGGGGCATTTGCTAATCCCTTTGGTGAGAGACTTGATGCAAGGTCAAGCAATGCTTGGATGATACTTTGGTGTTGGCGTTTTATTATACTTGGTGACGAAGCCCCGTTTTTTATTTTTTTTTATGAAAAGCTTTGAAAAAAAAAAATCAGAAATGGTTAATTAAATTACAGTGAAATTATAATCACAAACAAACAGGATAAAGTTGTAAGTCTAGAATCTGAAAAAAAATGAAGTGAAAAATGTGGAAAAGGCTTCAGATGTTGAATGTTTTTTACTTTGATATATTCATTGTACTGTTTATATGTTATAGGGAATCAGTAATGTAATGTATGTACACCAGCAGAATAGTGAGAGCAGCTCTGGAGTATAATACAGGAAAAGTAATGTAATGTATGTACACAGTGATTGTACCGGCAGAATAGTGAGCGCAGCTCTGGAGTATAATACAGGATAAGTAATGTAATGTATGTACACAGTGACTGTACCAGCAGAATAGTGAGTGCAGCTCTGGAGTATAATACAGGATAAGTGATGTAATGTATGTACACAGTGATTGTACCGGCAGAATAGTGAGCGCAGCTCTGGAGTATAATACAGGATAAGTGATGTAATGTATGTACACAGTGACTGTACCAGCAGAATAGTGAGCGCAGCTCTGGAGTATAATACAGGATAAGTAATGTAATGTATGTACACAGTGACTGTACCAGCAGAATAGTGAGTGCAGCTCTGGAGTATAATACAGGATAAGTGATGTAATGTATGTACACAGTGACTGCACCAGCAGAATAGTGAGTGCAGCTCTGGAGTATAATACAGGATAAGTGATGTAATGTATGTACACAGTGACTGCACCAGCAGAATAGTGAGCGCAGCTCTGGAGTATAATACAGGAAAAGTAATGTAATGTATGTACACAGTGACTGCACCAGCAGAATAGTGAGTGCAGCTCTGGAGTATAATACAGGATAAGTGATGTAATGTATGTACACAGTGACTGCACCAGCAGAATAGTGAGCGCAGCTCTGGAGTATAATACAGGATAAGTAATGTAATGTATGTACACAGTGACTGTACCAGCAGAATAGTGAGCGCAGCTCTGGAGTATAATACAGGAAAAGTGATGTAATGTATGTACACAGTGACTGCACCGGCAGAATAGTGAGCGCAGCTCTGGAGTATAATACAGGATAAGTGATGTAATGTATGTACACAGTGATTGTACCGGCAGAATAGTGAGCGCAGCTCTGGAGTATAATACAGGATAAGTAATGTAATGTATGTACACAGTGACTGTACCAGCAGAATAGTGAGCGCAGCTCTGGAGTATAATACAGGATAAGTAATGTAATGTATGTACACAGTGACTGTACCAGCAGAATAGTGAGCGCAGCTCTGGAGTATAATACAGGATAAGTAATGTAATGTATGTACACAGTGACTGTACCAGCAGATTAGTGAGTGCAGCTCTGGAGTATAATACAGGATAAGTAATGTAATGTATGTACACAGTGACTGCACCAGCAGAATAGTGAGTGCAGCTCTGGAGTATAATACAGGATAAGTGATGTAATGTATGTACACAGTGACTGTACCAGCAGAATAGTGAGCGCAGCTCTGGAGTATAATACAGGATAAGTAATGTAATGTATGTACACAGTGACTGTACCAGCAGAATAGTGAGTGCAGCTCTGGAGTATAATACAGGATAAGTAATGTAATGTATGTACACAGTGACTGCACCAGCAGAATAGTGAGTGCAGCTCTGGAGTATAATACAGGATAAGTGATGTAATGTATGTACACAGTGACTGTACCAGCAGAATAGTGAGCGCAGCTCTGGAGTATAATACCAGATAAGTAATATAATGTATGTACACAGTGACTGCACCAGCAGAATAGTGAGCGCAGCTCTGGAGTATAATACAGGATAAGTGATGTAATGTATGTACACAGTGACTGTACCAGCAGAATAGTGAGCGCAGCTCTGGAGTATAATACAGGATGTAACTCAGGATCAGTACAGGATAAGTAATGTAATGTATGTACACAGTGACTGCACCAGCAGAATAGTGAGTGCAGCTCTGGAGTATAATACAGGATAAGTAATGTAATGTATGTACACAGTGACTGCACCAGCAGAATAGTGAGCGCAGCTCTGGAGTATAATACAGGATGTAACTCAGGATCAGTACAGGACAAGTAATGTAATGTATGTACACAGTGACTGTACCAGCAGAATAGTGAGTGCAGCTCTGGAGTATAATACAGGATGTAACTCAGGATCAGTACAGGATAAGTAATGTAATTTATGTACACAGTGACTGTACCAGCAGAATAGTGAGCGCAGCTCTGGAGTATAATACAGGATGTAACTCAGGATCAGTACAGGATAAGTAATGTAATGTATGTATACAGTGACTGCACCAGCAGAATAGTGAGCGCAGCTCTGGAGTATAATACAGGATAAGTAATGTAATGTATGTATACAGTGACTGCACCAGCAGAATAGTGAGCGCAGCTCTGGAGTATAATACAGGATAAGTAATGTAATGTATGTACACAGTGACTGTACCAGCAGAATAGTGAGCGCAGCTCTGGAGTATAATACAGGATAAGTAATGTAATGTATGTACACAGTGACTGTACCAGCAGAATAGTGAGCGCAGCTCTGGAGTATAATACAGGAAAAGTAATGTAATGTATGTACACAGTGACTGCACCAGCAGAATAGTGAGTGCAGCTCTGGAGTATAATACAGGATAAGTGATGTAATGTATGTACACAGTGATTGTACCGGCAGAATAGTGAGCGCAGCTCTGGAGTATAATACAGGATAAGTGATGTAATGTATGTACACAGTGACTGTACCAGCAGAATAGTGAGCGCAGCTCTGGAGTATAATACAGGATAAGTAATGTAATGTATGTACACAGTGACTGTACCAGCAGAATAGTGAGTGCAGCTCTGGAGTATAATACAGGATAAGTAATGTAATGTATGTACACAGTGACTGCACCAGCAGAATAGTGAGTGCAGCTCTGGAGTATAATACAGGATAAGTGATGTAATGTATGTACACAGTGACTGTACCAGCAGAATAGTGAGCGCAGCTCTGGAGTATAATACCAGATAAGTAATATAATGTATGTACACAGTGACTGCACCAGCAGAATAGTGAGCGCAGCTCTGGAGTATAATACAGGATAAGTGATGTAATGTATGTACACAGTGACTGTACCAGCAGAATAGTGAGCGCAGCTCTGGAGTATAATACAGGATGTAACTCAGGATCAGTACAGGATAAGTAATGTAATGTATGTACACAGTGACTGCACCAGCAGAATAGTGAGTGCAGCTCTGGAGTATAATACAGGATAAGTAATGTAATGTATGTACACAGTGACTGCACCAGCAGAATAGTGAGCGCAGCTCTGGAGTATAATACAGGATGTAACTCAGGATCAGTACAGGACAAGTAATGTAATGTATGTACACAGTGACTGTACCAGCAGAATAGTGAGTGCAGCTCTGGAGTATAATACAGGATGTAACTCAGGATCAGTACAGGATAAGTAATGTAATTTATGTACACAGTGACTGTACCAGCAGAATAGTGAGCGCAGCTCTGGAGTATAATACAGGATGTAACTCAGGATCAGTACAGGATAAGTAATGTAATGTATGTACACAGTGACTGCACCAGCAGAATAGTGAGTGCAGCTCTGGAGTATAATACAGGATAAGTAATGTAATGTATGTACACAGTGACTGCACCAGCAGAATAGTGAGTGCAGCTCTGGAGTATAATACAGGATAAGTGATGTAATGTATGTACACAGTGACTGCACCAGCAGAATAGTGAGCGCAGCTCTGGAGTATAATACAGGATAAGTGATGTAATGTATGTACACAGTGACTGTACCAGCAGAATAGTGAGCGCAGCTCTGGAGTATAATACAGGATAAGTGATGTAATGTATGTACACAGTGACTGTACCAGCAGAATAGTGAGCGCAGCTCTGGAGTATAATACATAATGTATATCTGGATCTGCAAGATGTATTACAATATGGTATTGAATTGTTTTTTTCAAAAATCTCAGTTAATGGTGGACTGGATACATATATAATATTATCACTACAATTATTACTATTTTGTGTATTTTGTCACAATTTTCCTGCAGTATCTGTGCACCAATTATTACAGCATTGCTTTCAGCAGTGAATCTTCTCTGGAGCGAGTCCAGGACATCTGACACAAGTACTTAGTTCCAGGGTCACCTCATAGCAACAGCGAAAACTGTCAAGGTTCAAGGCTGATATGAGTTTCCCCTGGTAACAAAAATCTGCATTAGTATTCCTCCGTGTGTATGTACTAGGTGTCTGAGCGGCATTGTACACATTTCTGATGACAGTTTGCCCCAAGGACTTCCTAATATGTGATCATCTTAAGCAACAAAACACATCAAATAAAAATGCACAGAAATGTATAAAACAGACGAGGATACCGCATTATAGTTCTAGGTATAGAGATGTCTAATCGAATACTGGTGGCCGAAACAACCTCCATCGGGTGAGACATACCAAGTGCCCCCCATGCCATGAGACGCAACACGTGTGCTGTACTTATCACTGAGATGTTAGTGTCCTCGTATCACTACTAGTGTCCATTGATGGCTCCCACATCACCATACCAGTAGGGGGCAGTGTGTCACTCCACAGCAAGGGTAGGATTGAAGCGGTCATCACAAGGATTCCATGCTCCAACCCAACCAAGATTGGATCCCGAGCAGGTCTTGGATCCATTACGATAGATGAAATGGTTCCACCAAAGCAGTCCATGTCTCTTGTTCACGACATCACTGCAAATGGCGACGATAATGGCTGGCTGTAACGGATGGTGCCTTCTAAGGGCCTGGAAATGTTCTGGATGGAGGCAGAAGGTATAATCAAGGTGCCCAAGGAATCTGGGAGCTGCTTGGGTTTGTCGGTGGATCCAACAATCCTGTGTACTGGTGGTCCATTGGCCACCTATAGCCTGTACGCCATGTCTGCCTTCATTGTGCCACTTCCAACACCTCCTCATCTCTAGGTCTAGATGGTGGCCATTTTGTTTAAACGGTCATCCTGCGTCGCACAGTCCCCTTTCAAAATCTGAGTATGTTGTGGAGTCATAGATAGCCATCAAGAGGTACACTACCCAAAAGTATCCTTTTTATACAGCAGCAGGGGAAACACTTTTACGCCCTCTAGTGGCCAGACCAGACCTGCAGTCATTATACATATCAGCTTGAGACATAACCGCAGGATGTTTGGCACTAATCTGCCATTGCTTTCTGGGGGCGGTATATTTTTTGTCAGTGAGTGTATTAGCGGTATTATATTGTCCTATATTAGTGTAATGTAATTCTATCACATTTCCAGCAGGATAATGACGCTATAACATTACACGATCCGCCGCGACTATTCCTGATTATACAAAAACTTCCCAAACAAAATGTAAAACTCGGTATAATGCGAAGAAGAGAAATGTTATTATTTCATCCCCCGAGAGAGCGCCATTTAATTAGCTGGAGCCCTATGTGTCCTTAGAGGGATAGGAAACTCGCGGCTTTTTTTTCCCTCCTAAGTCTATCGATATTTTCATAGCATCATCTTGGAGGTGACAGAAAATCATTGCAGTCTAGGACGGCGAGAGGTCCCCTGTGGCACGGTGCATGTACACCGCCGTCTGTCTCAGGAACACAGTGTCATGGTCCTTGTCTGCCGCTGACTGAGAGGCAAACCTGTCACTTCTATCACATGGTACTGTCCATGAGACTTGGAAAGGGCAGCAGAAGTTTACGGCCACGATAAGTCAATCGGGTAAGGCTGAAGATTTGTTATTGTAAGCAGGTGAGAGGTAAAAGTAGAACAGAAGGCGCAATATATCGCAAGCAAAGATGGGATAACAAAAAAAAAACGTAAATTCTTGGCATCGTGTTTATGAGAAATTTTTTGTAGCAATTTTTGTGCAAAGGGATCCACTGAAAGATCCACAGTGTGCAAATCTGCCCTGTAGTCCAATAGTATGCAGAATGCTCCTGAGCTCCCTCTAGTGGTGTTTGCAGGAAGCCTAAATGTTAACAGGGTATTCTTATGGCTCAGCCATAGTAGTAATGGTCCAGTGTAGAAATGAAGGGTAAAGTCCACTATTATAGTCTGGGGTCTTTTCAGACCCCAGAGTAGTGATTCCCAACATGGGTGTCTTGGAAACCTACACTAGGGCTGCAATTATCTGGTTGGGAAGGTGACCACGTGCCTTCATGCAATATTATCTGGGTTCTTAGGAAGTCTTTTGGAAAAAAAATGTGTGGTAGAGGTCTCCTCGGAATTTTTTTTTCTCTCCAGGGGTGGCCTGAGTCTGAAAAGGTTGGGGAACATGGCCCCAGATTAAAAGTAGAAGCTCTGCTGTAGCATCCTCCAGATTTTCTCTTCTTCTTGAGTTTTTTGTCATCATCTTTGATTCTCATGTCACACATGTAGCCTTCGTTTGGGCATCAGCAGTTATGGGGGTGGAGACTATTATCAGGAGATTTTGGGGGTGCAGACTACAACATTATCAGGCTTTAATGCTATAGAAGATGAAAGATGTTTGGAAAGAAGACCAGAATGCCAAAAGATGCCGCAGCAGAGCCCAGAAAGCAGCGCTGCACCTCCCATGAGGCGACCTGAAGTGACCGTTTAAGGCGGCGCTATGCCAGGGCCCCAGGGAGGGCGGCATTTTTGCTTACCTAAGCCAGTCCAGGACAAGTTGTCCTGGACTTACTTAGCACCGAGTGGTGGATTCAGGAGGCCGCTGGAGCAGTGCTGCTCCAGCCGCCTCCCCTCACTCTCAGGCAGAGCGCAGGTCCTCTCCTTGCCTGCTCTCTGGCTGTGAACGCTGCTAAGCCACGCCCCCTTTGCTCCACCCCCTCCTCCCGGGGGGGGGGGGTGGCTTTCTATCGTCCGCCTCGGGTGGCGAAAAAGGAAGGTTCACCCCTGCCAGATAGGGTAAGTAAATGCAGCCTAAAATGGACAGGATGGTGGCTGCCACTTCACTGTATTTAAGCGAGGTGAACCCCAAAAATTTCAGTTTCTCTAGGACTTAAATTTTTTGGATACTGGCTCATTACAAACTGGTTCACCCAACACTAACGCATGGGATTTCCCTTAACTGATTGAAGCAAGTCTCTCCCCTGGGGACCTGAAACTAAATAAAGAACAGGGGTGAGTTTCCTTCTGTACCTATGCAGAGGATGACTAAAGAGGTGGCAACAAGTGTGCAAGGATTTGCCCTTTATAACAGTTACGTAATGAGCCTCATTTACAGGTAGCACGTAGTATCCTATATAGCACAAGGGACTTGAAAGAGTTGTCTATTGCACAATGGAGGACTGGAAGAATCCAATTTCTCACTATATAGATTTAACATGTTAAAAAAAACAAAAAAAAAACAACTTCACTGCTTGCAATTCAAATCACAGCCACCGGGTGGCCACATGTAATACAAACAACTCCCAACAGAGTATCACAAAATCATGTTTTTTTTTCAGAGCTGCTCATCTTACACCGTATGTATATCTCGTGATGTTTTAAGCCAAGAAAAATGGTAGGATCTGTAGTATTAGATCATGTTACAAATTTTGTACGGGGGCCCATTGATATTGCAACTAGTCACCGACCCTTTGAACTCACTTGTTGACCAGTACAGAGTTAATAAAAGGGATACAAACTTTCACCAGACTTAGGCCATAAATGTAACAAAAACTAGGGCTTCATCGCTGTCGCCGGTTGCGGATCCCCCTCGAGATCATCTCAATTCAAAAACACTAAAATGCTTTTTGTGAGCCATTCACACTAAAACCAACCGCAGCACCCTGGGGGAAAAGAGATGAATAACACTCTCCAGGTTTTACACCTAAGATGGAAGATTGTAAGGAAACCATCAAGAGTATTGACAGGTTTGTTGTGTTATAAGACACTTATGAATTATTCAGTGTTATTATTGTGATTTTTGTGTCCTTTTCTTTCACCTCCTCATTAAAGTCTATTATTTACTTTGAATGGTGCTACCTTATAGATGAAGATACTTGACAGTGTTATGTGAGTCTCGAAGATACAAAGTTGACATGTTTACTAATAAACACTATGACGAGGAAGAATATACGGGTAATAGCGTCTGCTGCCATTGGAGAATTGGCAAATTTGGTTCATAATGAACCAGGTTTATTACAAATTTTCCAAAAATGTTGGGTTCCACCTACAAACTATATTTATATTCTGTGGTCTCTTCAGACCCCATAGTAAAGTTATATGGGACCCAGGGAATATACTCAAATTTCCTCAGCTTTCCCTGTACCTGTGGGCTCTTGTGGTACCTTGTCCAACGTCATACTGAACCAGCATTGTTATTACTATACTCTTGAGTTGTTGCCCTGATGTAGTGGCCCCCACTTGACTGCTGTTGCCCAATTACAGGCCTCAGCGGTTCCTCTGGGGTGACATTGAAGAAGAAGCAAGGAGAGTGTAGAAGAAGCTGCAAGAGCCCATAGGGGAAAACTAGAGATAGGCAAGACTTGTTCCTTCAAATATTCTCAAGGTTCAGTCCAGAATTTCATTTCAGGCCAAATTTGTTCGACATGAATGGAAAGTGCTATTGTTATATTTGGGTCTCCTCAGACCCAAGAGAATAATAAGGGAAGGCACAGAAAAGTGAGTAAAAATAAAAACTGTTATACTCATCTTGCCTCACCACTACTTGGAATCTGGCAATCCCCTGGCATTATCTTCAGGCCTCTTCTGGCCTCTGGCTGATGCCATGCACCCTGGGGTCACTGTTGAGGTCTCTGAGTAGGCCTCAGTGGTCAAGTGAGTTGTGCCAACTTCATGATGTTGGGTCAAACCCAGATTCTCAGAAGTGAGGCAAGATAAGTATATCCCAAATCATTCGGAAAATTCAGGTTGAATCCGGAGACTTCAGAGATAAGAATAGATCTTCTATAGGATTGAGCCGATCTTGAGATTTCAGGATCGATTTTAAAATCAGATTTACGATCATTTTCCATCCAATCCTGATCCTGAAATTTGCTCAATCGCCGATCGGGATTGGATCTTTCCCGATCCCAATTGCTCAACCCTAGTCAATGCTTCTCTATGGGAAAAGTAACTTTTAGGGTTGAGCCGATCTTGAGATTTCAGGATCGATTTTAAAATCAGATTTATGATCATTTTCCATCCGATCCTGATCGTGAAATTTGCTTGATCGCCCATCGGGATCCGATCTTTCCCGACCCCAATTTCTCAACCCTAGTCAATGCTTCTCTATGGGAAAAGTCACTTTTAGGGTTGAGCCGATCTTGAGATTTCAAAATCTGATTTCCGATTATTTTCCAGCTGACCCCGTTCGTGAAATTTCCTCTATAGCCAAGGATATATTCCTCTTTCCCGATCCCGATCGCTCATCCCTAGTCTTCTAGTTCTGGTTCTGATCTAGAACCAAACCTTGTGGGCGGCCATCACTGACAACCATTCACCATTATCCATATAACATCTTGTAGCAGTCACAAGTCCTGATTTTTAGTCATAGAAATGAACAAATACCTGGAAATTTCTCCAAACAGTAGCTCTATCGGTCAGTGACTGAGAATAATCGTGGGGACTTCATGAGCTCAACCAGACCAAAGAAAACTTTTCAGTGTGATGTATGGAGACTCACGGACTCCATCCATTGCCATCAAGTTAACTCTGAGTTCCTTCCCATTGTTGAGGAGAAAAAGTGATAGCTATCACTATCCAGTTTTAAGAAATAAATTACAAAATTGGTGGTAAATTCTCTTGAAATCCAACAAAAACAGCCATCAAAATCCATTGACACTGTCAAGTTCGATTTTGCTGCAACAGTTTAACTTGCTGCCTGTTAGGTTGAACTTTGGTCCATCTGTACACAGGGCTAAAATAGAAGAATCTCGCTCTATCTCTACAGTTTCTTGAAGCAGTTGCTCTTTTTAAGATGTCTCTACGGGGACAAAGTTTATTCCATCAACTTTTTTCCGGCTTTGCTTCATCTACTCCTAATTATGTAGTATTGACCTAGTCTCGAGCTGACAGCCGCGTCTCCCTCGCAAGTCGTAAGGATTATTTTCTGTCCCTTCTCACCATTAATTAAAATGATACAAAAACATTCTTTTTTTTATTGATTTCCATATGACAAAATATTTGGAATGTCTTCATCTTATTTACGTGACTGTTAGGAAGTTTTCAGTTCTTGGCGCATATGGCATCCGGGTTTTATTAGCACAGATGTTCAATAAAACCGCTATCACAAAACATTAGCTCACTTTCAGACATCTTGCGCAGACGTTTACAGCTGCCATGTCACTTTGTATCTTTTGATGCGGCAGATTTAACGGGAGTCACATGAGAACTTTGGCTTCGTAACCTTTTAAAAACATTCCATAAAAATTGGAGGAGGAAATTAAAGGCTATATCTGGCCATATGGCGCTCACTTTCTGTGGCCAGAGCCTTTAGAAAAATGAAACATGGCGTTTTAATAAAATTATAATACTGCAGACATGGTAGAAAAAGAGGGTTCTCCAAGGTCCAGCATCTCATGTGGTTCCACAACACTAGGTGGTCCCATGACCATTGGGCTGGGTGGAAACTACAAGATGGTGACTTCCATAGCTCATTGAGCACTCTGCATACTGTGATAGGAAAGACTGGGAAAATAGGGAAGCGATTGTCAATATTTGGTAACATTATAGATGGGACGTGATTGGGAAGATAAAGGGAATAATGGTTTGGAAAATAGGGATGGGATCTGACAGATTGGGAAGGTAATGATCGAAAAGATAGAGAAGTGATTGCAAAGGTAATGATCGGGAATATAGAGAAGGTGATTATTGAGAAAATAAGGAATTAATTGGGGAGATAGGAAAGGATATGATTGTGAAGATAGAGAAGGCAATGACTGTAAAGATGAGAAAGCAATTGAAGAGACAGGGAAGGTAATGATCAGGAGACTAGGGAAATGATCAGGAAGATAGGGAAGGTAATGATCTGAAAGATAGGGCAATGATCGAGAAGATAGGAAAGGTAGTGATCGGGAAGATAGGGAAGGTAGTGATCGGGAAGATAGGGAAGTGATCAGGAACATAGGGAAAGTAATGATCAGGAAGATAGAGAAATGATCGAGAAGATAGGGAAGGTAATGATCAGGAAGATAGGGAAGTGATCGGGAAGATAGGAAAGGTAGTGATCGGGAAGATAGGGAAGTGAAGGGGAAGATAGGGAAGGTAGTGATCCGGAATATAGGGAAGTGAAGGGGAAGATAGGGAAGGTAGTGATCCGGAATATAGGGAAGTGAAGGGGAAGATAGGGAAGGTAGTGATCAGGAAGATAGGGAAGTGATCGGGAAGATAGGGTAGTGATCAGGAAGATAGGGAAGGTAGTGATCCGGAATATAGGGAAGTGAAGGGGAAGATAGGGAAGGTAATGATCAGGAAGATAGGGAAGTGATCGGGAAGATAGGGAAGGTAGTGATCGGGAAGATAGGGAAGTGATCGGGAAGATAGGGAAGTAGTGATCCGGAATATAGGGAAGTGAAGGGGAAGATAGGGAAGGTAGTGATCGGGAATATAGGGAAGTGAAGGGTAATATAGGGAAGGTAGTGATCAGGAAGATAGGGAAGTGATCGGGAAGATAGGGAAGGTAGTGATCGGGAAGATAGGGAAGTGATCGGGAAGATAGGGAAGATAATGATCAAGAAGAAAGGGAAGGTATTAATGGGGAAGATAGGGAAGGTAGTGATCAGGAAGATAGGGAAGTGATCGGGGAGATAGGGAAGGTAGTGATCGGGAAGATAAGGAATATAGGGATAAGGAAGTTGGAAATATAGGGAATGTAATATTGAGAAAGTTAGGGGAGGTGGCAAACCATTCCTGCTTTCTTTTAAGGTAGTCTGGCTATCGCAGACAGTCACTTCCCTACTCTCCTAACTGCTCTACCTTGATAGGCTGCAATTCACATCCCAACCACTGGGGATGCCTTACATAGTAACCTATAGGATAGACAACTTGTGACAAAGTATCACCAAATCATTTTTTTTTTTTTTAACTTTTCATATTGGGTCTTGAGATACGTTGATGCAAGAAGTAAGAAACGGAAGGACATATCTGCATGAAAGATGTCAGTCCATAAGACTCTTGTATATCCAATCATATTCTCCAATGTATTTCACTAAAATAGACACATTGACAGGAGGAGCGACCTGAGGCAGCAGCACTTAATGCTAACCGAGCCGAGTCCTCATGCCAACCAATAATGACCTTGTATTCATTAAAATAAATATGTCCCCCGGCAAAATATTGCCACGCCATAGCATGCAATGAATGCATCTCCTTTACTCCTGCGCCAGGAGCGCTCTGTACTGATGTGCCGAACCTAATTGAAAGGCTTCAGTCCCTTCATAACACTTAAGGCTAATTTATTTGTAGTGACACACAGCTTCAGGCGGAATCCGAGAGGAACGGGTGATTATTGTGAGCAAAAGAGATGAATTTTTCTAAAAGGCCTCAGAGCGGTTGCCGGAGTCTCCTGTCCGATTACCATGACTCATAAAAATGGCATATAAGAGCTGGCAGCTTATTGTGGATGAAGGAAAACAGTTCGGTGGCGGAGTATAATTTATTCAAGGTGCGAAATTACAGCCCTTAGTGAGGTGCAGGGTGTTATAGGTCTCGTACAGGGAGAGGGGGCAAATAATGAGAGGCGGGGCAGATTTACATCTACTAATTCTAATTATTAGGATTACAGGTTATGCATGTACACACTTATGGTGAGAACAAGTTAACTAGGAATGGTGGGGTGAACTTTTGACATAGCCCCCTCCCCGACTGACACTGACGCCGAAGACCTCGACCGACCCCCTCCTATGCATTCCTGTGCATTCTATTATGCCCCATAGTGGCCCCTTCACACAATATTATGTCCTTTAGTGGCCCCTGCACACAGTATTATCCCCCATGGTGGCCCCTGCACTCAGTAGTATCCCCAATAGTGGCCCCTGCACACAGTATTATCCCCCATAGTGGCCCCTGCACACAGTATTATCCCCCATAGTGGCCCCTGCACACAGTATTATCCCCCATAGTGGCCCCTGCACACAGTATTATCCCCCATAGTGGCCCCTGCACACAGTATTATCCCCCATAGTGGCCCCTGCACACAGTATTATCCCCCATAGTGGCCCCTGCACACAGTATTATCCCCCATAGTGGCCCCTGCACACAGTATTATCCCCCATAGTGGCCCCTGCACTCAGTAGTATCCCCAATAGTGGCCCCTGCACACAGTATTATCCCCAATAGTGGCCCCTGCACACAGTATTATCCCCATAGTGGCCCCTGCACACAGTATTATGCCCCATAGTGGCCCCTGCACACAGTATTATGCCCCATAGTGGCCCCTGCACATAGTATTATCCCCCATAGTGGCCCCTGTACACAGTATTATCCCCCATAGTGGCCCCATGCACACAGTATTATCCCCCATAGTGGCCCCTGCACACAGTTTTATCCCCCATAGTGGCCCCTGCACACAGTATTATGTCCCTCAGTGGCCCCTGCACACAGTATTATCCCCCATAGTGGCCCCTGCACACAGTATTATCCCCCATAGTGGCCCCTGCACACAGTATTATGCCCCATAGTGGCCCATGCACACAGTATTATCCCCCATAGTGGCCCCTGAACCAGGATTATCCCCAATAGTGGCCCCTGAACACAGTATTATCCCCATAGTGGCCCCTGCACACAGTATTATCCCCCATAGTGGCCCCTGCACACAGTATTATCCCCCATAGTGGCCCCTGTACACAGTATTATCCCCCATAGTGGCCCCATGCACACAGTATTATCCCCCATAGTGGCCCCTGCACAAAGTATTATCCCCCATAGTGGCCCCTGCACACAGTATTATCCCCATAGTGGCCCCTGCACACAGTATTATCCCCCATAGTGGCCCCTGTACACAGTATTATCCCCCATAGTGGCCCCATGCACACAGTATTATCCCCCATAGTGGCCCCTGCACACAGTATTATCCCCCATAGTGGCCCCTGCACACAGTATTATCCCCAATAGTGGCCCCTGCACACAGTATTATCCCCCATAGTGGCCCCTGCACACAGTATTATGTCCCTCAGTGGCCCCTGCACACAGTATTATCCCCCATAGTGGCCCCTGAACCAGGATTATTATTATTGATCCCAACCGACTGAGCCCAGCCAAAGACCCCAACCGAAGGACCACCCCCCAAATACCCTAACCGATATCCCCACACACTATTATGCCCCATAGTGGCCCCTGCACACAGTATTATCCCCCATAGTGGCCCCTGCACACAGTATTATCCCCCATAGTGGCCCCTGCACACAGTATTATGCCCCATAGTGGCCCATGCACACAGTATTATCCCCCATAGTGGCCCCTGAACCAGGATTATCCCCAATAGTGGCCCCTGAACACAGTATTATCCCCATAGTGGCCCCTGCACACAGTATTATCCCCCATAGTGGCCCCTGCACACAGTATTATGCCCCATAGTGGCCCCTGCACACAGTATTATCCCCCATAGTGGCCCCTGCACACAGTATTATCCCCCATAGTGGCCCCTGTACACAGTATTATCCCCCATAGTGGCCCCATGCACACAGTATTATCCCCCATAGTGGCCCCTGCACAAAGTATTATCCCCCATAGTGGCCCCTGCACACAGTATTATCCCCATAGTGGCCCCTGCACACAGTATTATCCCCCATAGTGGCCCCTGCACACAGTATTATGTCCCATAGTGGCCCCTGCACATAGTATTATCCCCCATAGTGGCCCCTGTACACAGTATTATCCCCCATAGTGGCCCCATGCACACAGTATTATCCCCCATAGTGGCCCCTGCACACAGTATTATCCCCATAGTGGCCCCTGCACACAGTATTATCCCCCATAGTGGCCCCTGCACACAGTATTATGTCCCTCAGTGGCCCCTGCACACAGTATTATCCCCCATAGTGGCCCCTGAACCAGGATTATTATTATTGATCCCAACCGACTGAGCCCAGCCAAAGACCCCAACCGAAGGACCATCCCCCAAATACCCTAACCGATATCCCCATACACTATTATGCCCCATAGTGGCCCCTTCACACAGTATTATCCCCCATAGTGGCCCCTGCACACAGTATTATGCCCCATAGTGGCCCCTGCACACAGTATTACCCCCCATAGTGGCCCCTGCACACAGTATTATCCCCCATAGTGGCCCCTGCACACAGTATTATGCCCCATAGTTGCCCCTGCACACAGTATTATCCCCCATAGTGGCCCCTGCACACAGTATTATCCCCCATAGTGGCCCCTGCACACAGTATTATCCCCCATAGTGGCCCCTACACACAGTATTATCCCCCATAGTGGCCCCTGCACACAGTATTATCCCCCATAGTGGCCCCTGCACACAGTATTATCCCCCATAGTGGCCCCTGCACACAGTATTATGCCCCATAGTTGCCCCTGCACACAGTATTATCCCCCATAGTGGCCCCTGCACACAGTATTATCCCCCATAGTGGCCCCTGCACACAGTATTATGCCCCATAGTGGCCCCTGCACACAGTATTATCCCCCCATAGTGGCCCCTGCACACAGTATTATCCCCCATAGTTGCCCCTGCACACAGTATTATGCCCCATAGTGGCCCCTGCACACAGTATTATCCCCCATAGTGGCCCCTGAACCAGGATTATCCCCAATAGTGGCCCCTGAACACAGTAATATCCCCCATAGTGGCCCCTGCACACAGTATTATGTCCCACTGTGGATACCCATAAACAATTATTATTCTCTGAGTATAATAATTGGAGACACAGGGGAATAAAAACATAAAAAACTACTGTTTCTTACCGAAAAGACCCCCGAGTATAATGATAGCAGCGGTAGCGGCTGTCATCGGGCCCCTAATGTCCCAGTCCCTGTGGCAGCTGCCTCTGCTGCTATGGCGGCAGTTACGTCACTGGTTACAGGTTGGGGTTGATGAACATGAGCCTGTGTCTTCATCAGCCTCACCTACTATTTGCAAACTAAAAGCAAATTCTGACATTTTAGGTTATTTGTACAAAATTTTGCAACATTTTCCATTTTTTTGCACCGTTTGTTCAGTGGGCAAGAACGTGACATGATTAGCTTGGAGTGATTTACACCCAATTGACCATTTAAAATGTTGCAAAAATTGTTGCAAAATTAGAAAAATTACAGAAATGCTAGACTGAAGATGCACCAAATGTATATTCCATTCAGAGGCGTAGCTATAGGGGTTAAGTAGTAGGAATTACTACTAGACCCCAGACCCTGAAGAGGTCTCATAGATCTCTCTGCTACATAAAGGATATCACTATTCTAAATGGCACAAGGTAAGTTGGAGCCCCATTACAGGTTTTGCATTGTGGCCCAGGACCTTCAAGCGGCGCCTCTTATACGCAGGAACGCTCCTTGAATTCTGATGAGAACTAGAGGGAAAATAGTGCAACAGACGGTCCATAACTACAATGTGCGGATGCACAGTAGTAGACACATCATAGACATGACAATATCCCGCAGTATATACAGATGTCTCCGAGCTGTGCTCATATCCCTGCGGCATACAATAGGGATGAATAGATCCCAGGGCTGTGTTATATTCTGTCATCTTGTTTCTTTATAAAACAGTCTGAGAAAAATCTCAAAGAAGCGGATGATCCCCTATGGAACCAAGATTATATTGTATCTGCTTTTTATGTTATAAACTGTGAAAACTATAGAGATGTAGCAGGAATGAATTAAGTTAGGCCACTGGTGAAGTTTGACTTTTGCAACTTTTTAGTTCAGCCCTTTCCCGGCTTCGTGGACAGCCCATATATACTGTATAGATCATGAGATGATTAGCTTTTCAAGACGATATTGTTCTTTGAGAATCTATGCTTGGCCACCCAGTGGTAGTTTTGTGCACTGCAGGTTTTGTTAGCCTTTTGTAATATTGGATTGAATTTCTTTCTTTAAAAAACCCTTTATATCCAGTTGAATAAGCCTTTAATCCATATCCAAATGATGGGTTTGGCACACCTATGGCATGGCCACACCTGCTAGAACGCCGTTTTACTTTGCAGTCGCCACCCACTAAATAAGGATTGACAAGTCCGATTTTTTTACAACCACAGGTGAAGATGATTACTCAAGCAGGCAATGATACATCCCAGGCGTGCAAATACTGTCTGAGATTAAAGTGATTACATACCCCATCACCCAATGTAGTCGATGACTAGTGATTGGTTGCAGCAGCCCATATTAAGGATTATATCATTGCCTGAACTGGAGGGAAAAATGTTGAATTCCTACTGATAGGATGGAAAGGAGAAGTGGGTGACCATTAAAAATTGTCTTCTTCTTTTCCTTTTTCTCCTCCACCTATTTCTTCTTCTTCTTCTTCTTCTTTTTCTTCTTCTTCTTCTTCTTCTTCTTCTTCTTCTTCTTCTTCTTCTTCTTCTTCTTCTTCTTCTTCTTCTTCTTCTTCTTCTTCTTCTTCTTCTTCTTCTTCTTCTTCTTCTTCTTCTCCTCCTTCTTCTCCTTCTCCTCCTTTGCTACCTCATTCTTCTCATCCCCCTTGTACTCCTTGTCTTCCTTTTCTTTCTTCTTCTTCTTTTCCTCCTCCTCCTCCTTGTACTCTTCATCTTCTCTTCTTCTTCTTCTTCTTCTTCTTCTTCTTCGTCTTCGTCTTCTTCTTCTTCTTCTTCTTCTTCTTCTTCTTCTTCTTCTTCTTCTTCTTCTTCTTCTTCTTCTTCTTCTTCTTCTTCTTCTTCTCCTCCTCCTTGTAATATTCCTCTTCTTCTCCTCTTTGTACTCTTCCTCTTCTTTCTTCTTCTCTTTCTTCTTCTTCTTCTTCTCCTTCTTCTTCTTCTTCTTCTTCTTCTTCTTCTTCTTCTTCTTCTTCTTCTTCTTCTTCTTCTTCTCTTCCTCCTCCTTCTTCATCTTCTCCTCCTCCTTCTTCTCCTTCTCCTCCTTTGCTACCTCATTCTTTTCCTCCTCCTTGTACTCCTTGTCTTCCTCTTCTTTCTTCTTCTTCTTCTTTTCCTCCTCCTCCTCCTCCTTCTTCTTCTTCTTCTTCTTCTTCTTCTTCTTCTTCTTCTTCTTCTTCTTCTTCTTCTTCTTCTTCTTCTTCTTCTTCTTCTTCTTCTTCTTCTTCTTCTTCTCCTCCTCCTCCTCCTCCTTCCTCCTTCCTCCTCCTGTTCCTCTTCTTTTTTCTTCTTCTTCCCCTCCTTTTACTCCTTCTTATATTCCTCCTCTTCCTTCTTCTCCCCCCCTTCACTGTCTTTTAAATACTTTGGGAAGTTTAGGAAATCCCATTAAAAGAGCCCATTTTAATTTATTTATTTATTTATTTATTTATTTATTTATTTATTATGGTTTAAAAACTAGATCATTTCCTTTTAACACATTCCCTTTACCATAATTCAGCATGTTTACCTTCTGCACTATGTTAAGCCTCAGCACATTGAGATATTCCATTCATTTGGTGCACTGCAGCGGATGTGTCAGTCTTCACTGTCACGTTTACATACTTATCATGAACGAGAAGGATCAGGATGAACAGGGTCTTTTTGGATAGAAAAGTGCTGCAGTATGTAGAATCAAGCCTTAATCTATGAGGCCTCCTGGTCATTTAAGGGCATTTTTTTTCTTTTTTTTTGTGTGTAAAATCTAAGAAAATCTATTGCATTGTGCGAAAATGTGATTAATTCCAGCCCCGTGCGTGCACAGATTGGTGTCCTGTCATCTAATGGCCAAAACATTCTTCAAACGTATCGTGTTGGTTCAGCAGGAGAAGCGATGTTTGCAAATTTCGACCTACTTCTGAAAATCCTTTCAGAAACAGAGTCGCGGCGGCTCCGATCTCGCGGCTGCCATATGGCATTGTGGGGAAACCTTTTTTCATTTTGATTTACATGTCATTTAAATGGCGCTCGCAGCCAGACTTCACGGAATCCGTTTAAGGTCTTTAAGCTCATCTCTTCTGACATCGCTTGCTGTGTACAGGGAAGAAGAGGCACGGGCAAGAAACGCGTTGGGTACTGTCGCTTATATTAGGAAGCCTTTGGTGTACAGATCTACTGAGAGAGGGCATGATGGTTATTGCAAATAGTCTGTATTCGGGTCACTCCTGGTTTACTGTCCCTTTAATGTGTACATAGCAATTGTATAATATAATGTTAAAGGGACTCCAGCATTGGACTGCTTTCTTGCTTACCTTAAAGGAGTCGTTTCACCACCTCCATCAACTCAATTTCTTTCCATTATTCACTAGGTGCCCCTCTCCTGATTCTGGTGCATTTGGAATTTTTTCTCTAGCCCTTACCATTGGTGAGCAATCATGTTTCTATTCTCATCACCCACAATGCTTATTGGGTCCGGTGGGCAGGCCTAGGCTGGAGCAGGTAGTCTAGAACCACCCACCTAATAGTAGAGAGCCTAGTGAAGCTGAAACTTACAGAGATGATTTCTCGGCAATGGTGGGAGCTAGAGAAAAAATTCCAACTGCGCAGGAATCAGTGGAACGGAGCCTACTGGGCCAAGTGTTAGTGTAGGATCCAAATATTTCTGTATAGGCCCCTGGTGGTGATGGTGTTGCTGTATAGTCATCTTGTTAGGACACCACATGTAGCAGAGCTCAGTTTGCCATTTGACATGCTGTACCTTTGAATGTGTGATGCATGGATGTGGCCCCTTTCGTTCTGCCCCCTTAATTCCCCCAATAATAAATGAATGAAATAACAATCTCAGCTCTGCTACATCTGATCCAGATCTGCACCGTACTATAGACATGGCTGCATACTTTGTTCTCTAATAACTTCACGTAGGGCAACTATATGAACTCCTGCACCAGGGATATTACCTTATGTTCCTCCATTTGCTTTGATGACCTCATTTTACGTGTTTTCTGCAGATTTTATCGTGTTGCCATTTTATGTACAGTTCAAGCAGGACAAGGGTGCGAAAGTCAATGGGGTTAATGACGCTGTAATAAAGTGTTTGCACATAATGTACCTGGAGCTTTCAGCTGAAACAGAAGATAAATAAATCTATAGACATCTGAAGAAGGGCAGAAGAATATGTGTGTACAGTAAGCGGAGAGATGGCAAGAGAATCGAATAATCGAGAACCAAGTAAATGTCATCTGCTATAGACACATCTGTCCTTACCTCCCCCTTGGCTTCACATATCCGAAGATGACCAGTTTGGAAAAACATATGATTTTGTGATACTCTGTCAGGAGTTGTTTGTGCTATAGATGTCTATCGGTGGTCACCCAGTGGTTGAGATGTGAATTGCAGCCTATCAAGTTTTTTGCTAGTATGTCAGGATATTGTATTGACTATAAACATTCAACAATAAACATCATTTAAAGGGTTAATAAACCTTGACAGTGCATTCTATGATTTCTTACTAATATACAGCCCCGAAATCTGTAGAGAGGGAAGCTGGGGAACTCCGAACTTTGGTTCCTCTGCCTCCCAGGTTGACGTTTCAACTCTCTATCACATGACTCCCTCCATTCTACCCAATGGTCCTGAACAGAAGAGAGTCCGTGACATTAGTGAGAGTCGGAAAGGATAATTAAATTTTCAGAAAGATGAGAGTAGATTTATAAGTATGCTTTGCATACTGACACAGTCATGGGGCCCCATTGCAATAATCACAGTGGCCCCACTCCACTTATGTTATACTATATCTTTATAGAGGTGCGAATACTGAGCTATAAATCTTAAAAAAATATATATGAAAAAATCCTTCCTAATGCCACCACTAGGTGGTGCTACCTGCATTGACAGCTGTTAGCTCCCCCTTGTGGCAGCTGCAGCTCAGTCCTGGACTCTCTTTCATGTCAAGTCCATAAAACTCCTTGTATTCTTAAGCACAAGAAAAGATTGTGCTTGCCATAGGAATTCTAAGCTATGTATTTCTATGTGGCCACCCAGTGGCTGTGATGTGTATTGCAGCCTGTTGAGGCTTTTTCTATCAAGCTGCAATAATGTATAGAATAGATATTGTGAAAATTGGAATCCTTCATTAAATTCAAGAACGCTCGTTTGCAATAATTTGCCATTTCTGTAGAAATGAAATAACATCTAGGGTAGAATGACAACATTATAATAGAAATCCAAACACAAGTCTGTCATAAAAGTATCCCTTGTGCTGGAGGACCTAGGGGGTGCCTGTAAGACATTGACTTTCCATTGATTTCAGCAAGAGCTGTGTAATACTTCATTTCACCTGAGGGGGAGCTGCAGAAAAATGGAACACTTGTTGCCAGATTACGCAGATCACACAGCGTCCTAGCACTACGTTACATGGGATCATCAGTCCTGAGCTCAATGTATTATCCCATTACAATAGTATAACACAGTGTATGAGCAGTGGGTTATGAAGAAGGCGGAGGCGAAGGATATCTGTACAGGTGGATTTGTATCCATGTCCTGCTTACTACTGCTAGACCAAAGAAAAGCAAAACATGGACTTAGTCTCATTCCACCCAATTGAATTTCATGGTGTCCTGATGATGTGATATCAATGTACAACAGAGACACAGCACATAATACAGGGCAGAGGGTGCCGGGTAGATAGATAGATAGATAGATAGATAGATAGATAGATAGATAGATAGATAGATAGATAGATATGAGACAGATAGATAGATAGATAGATAGATAGATAGGAGATAGATAGATAGATAGATAGATAGATAGATAGATAGATAGGAGATAGATAGATAGATAGATAGATAGATAGATAGGAGATAGATAGATAGGAGATAGATAGATAGGTAGATAGATAGATAGATAGATAGATAGATAGATAGATAGATGATAGATAGATAGATAGATAGATAGGAGATAGATAGATAGATAGATAGATAGATAGATAGATGATAGATAGATAGATAGATAGATAGATAGATAGGAGATAGATAGATAGATAGATAGATAGATAGATAGATGATAGATAGATAGATAGATAGATAGATAGATAGGAGATAGATAGATAGATAGATAGATAGATAGATAGATAGATAGGAGATACAGTAGATAGATAGATAGATAGATAGATAGATAGATAGATAGATAGGAGATAGATAGATAGATAGATAGATAGATAGATAGGAGATAGATAGAAAGAAAGAAAGAAAGAAAGAAAGAAAGAAAGAAAGAAAGAAAGAAAGAAAGAAAGAAAGAAAGAAAGAAAACTGCAGCTTTACCTCCTCCCTCTCCCCTCTCACAGCATAAGTCTAAGTCACAATTATAGACTTAAAGGGGTATTCCTCCTGGTTTTCGATGTCAATTGGCGGGCGGGGTTTCATATGCAAAGCCATACTGTCCGACTACCTCCAGTTTAGCCACCCCCCCAAATTAGTGTGTGGCTCCGCCCACCACATAGTGTGATCCTATGGGACGACTGATGTCATCAAAGGTCCTATAACACTTGGATTTAGCTTGTTCTATATAGAGTCGGCTAAATCCTAATGAGCAGAGGGACCAGGTCTCACTAGGATTTAGACTGTTTTATATAAGAAAGCAGCACTCATTTCCCCCCTCCTTTATCTGAGAGCAGGAAGCTAGGTCACAGGACACAGGAACAGCTACAGATACAGGCTCGCTCCAGTGCACTTAGCCCCTCCTTCCCTGAGAGCAGGCAGCTACATCACTTGACAGTTGAGCAGATAACCCCAAGGGCCATAGAAACACAGTGTCAACAATGAAGTGAATAAATTAAGATAGTGGACAAACAAAGCAGTTTTGCTGAAGCAGTGTATTTAGAAAAAGTCTTATAGTATAGATAGGATCCTTGTGATGGGACAACCCCTTTAAAATCTGCAGCTTCACCCTCTCCCCTCTCGCAGCATGAGCCTGGCACACGCTCCACTAGATTTCAGCTCCACCTCTCTCTTCCCTATCTTTCTCCTCTGTCTCTTCAGTGATTGAAAATTAACTTTTTAGTGACTGAGGAGGTTTCCGAATATTACAAAAAATCAGGTAGAGAATGTGGGACGACGACGACAAGAAATAAAGGAAGTTGCTTTTGTGTTGTAACAAGATACGGATGTATCAAACTTTAACTGGACGTCTTCACCGTGATGCGTTAAGCGTGAACATTCTAAAGTTTCAGAGAATGCAACACAAAAGCTTTAAGTGACCCGACGTCCGTTTCATTGTGTAATATCTCAAAAAGAAAGGTTAATTGAGAGACATTATGTAAAACCTCTCGTTGTAAATGACACATGACAATGCGGACGCTGCGGTAAATGTCACTGCGGTACAACGTTTCCCGGGCTGCAGTCAGTACAGTGTGATGTGTAACAAATCTCACAGACACAAAATGTTCTGCATTTTATTTCATAGGAGAACATTTGCACCAAATGGCGCCTCTTTAGCCGAGCCTCATTTACATGACATTACCGGCTCTCCAGCTGCTGCTACATTGTCACCTTTTTCATACTGTTAACTTTCTAAAGTCGAGATGTTCAATGAGCCAAACAAGTGTGATTTAAGTCCGATCAACCGGCGTTCATCCCAAATAGCCCAAGTGATTAGATGAGAGTGTGGCGGGGATTAGAAGGGAGCGCTCTGCTGTACCGAATAGGCGATGCACTTAGCTGTTACTTTGTAACTTTTCGTATACACAGTAACCTCATAATCAATGATGGTGTCCGAGAATGTGGCTGGTCAGAGACTCAGTCCAGTTGTAGATCCGGAGGCTCATGACTGGGCCATAGAAGGCTGCAAATCCTGCACTTCAAGGAGTGAGAGGAGGCGTCCTCTGAGAATGTGTCGTGCTTCTTGGTTTGTTAGTAATCCACACGTAGAGTTAATTTATTACTGTTTAGTTCGTAGCTCAGACGAGCAGGGTTTTGTTGCTTATTAGAGATGAGCGAGTAGTATTTGATCGAATACTTGTACTCGTTCGAATACTACTCCTATTCGCAGTAAAGATACGATTCAGAACCAGCATTGATTGGCCGAATGCTATGCAGTGTATAGCATTCGTCAAATCAACGCTGGTTCTGCAGCAGGCTCTTCTTTGCTAGTCGGGAGAGCTGGCAGCTTTCGGTTGTGCGGAAGCTGATTTTTTCTCCTAGGAATGCATTGACCAGTGTTGATTGGCCGAATGCTATACAGTGTACAGCATTCGGCCACTCAACGCTGGTTCTGCCGGAGGCTCTTCTGTGACGAGGAGGAGTCTAAGATCGGACCACAATGAAGACTGCTGTGGTCCAATCTTAGACTCCGCCTCATCACAGACAAGCCTGCTGCAGAACCAGCGTTGATTTGTCGAATGCTATAGCATTCGGCCAATCAATGCTGGTTCTGAATCATATCTTTACTGCAAATAGGAGTACTATTCGGAGTATTCTGTGTGGAGTGATCTTCGCTTGGTCTGATGTAGATTATACAGCCTGATCACGGTTAGAAGGAAGGACTTTCGATAGCTCCTTCTCACATTTGGGGTGAAGCAGACGGTCACTTACAGTGCTGCCAAGTGCCATCAAGGTCCCATACATGTCTCCAGTGTTATCAGTCCACGTATACCCGCTGACCAATATTTGTCTCCCACATTATCAGTCCACGTGTGCCCACTGACTTCTTCTTGTATCCCATATTATCAGTCCACCTGTGCCCGCTGACCAGTACTTGTTTCCAGTGTTACCAGTCCACGTATACCCACCGACCAATATTTGTCTCCCATATTATCAGTCCACCTATGCCCACTGACTTCTTCTTATCTCCCATATTATCAGTCCACCTGTGCCCACTGACCAATATTTGTCTCCCATATTATCAGTCCACCTGTGCCCACTGACTTCTTCTTGTCTCCCATATTATCAGTCCGCCTGTGCCCACTGACTTCTTCTTGTCTCCCATATTATCAGTCCGCCTGTGCCCACTGACTTCTTCTTGTCTCCCATATTATCAGTCCGCCTGTGCCCACTGACTTCTTCTTATCTCCCATATTATCAGTCCACCTGTGCCCACTGACCAATATTTGTCTCCCATATTATCAGTCCACCTGTGCCCACTGACTTCTTCTTGTCTCCCATATTATCAGTCCGCCTGTGCCCACTGACTTCTTCTTATCTCCCATATTATCAGTCCACCTGTGCCCACTGACCAATATTTGTCTCCCATATTATCAGTCCACCTGTGCCCACTGACTTCTTCTTGTCTCCCATATTATCAGTCCGCCTGTGCCCACTGACTTCTTCTTGTCTCTCGTATTATCAGTCCACCTCTACCCTCTGACCATTACTCGTCTCCACTGTTATCAATCTACTTTTGCCCGCTGACACTGTTCCAACACACATCAGCTCTATTGCCTGGTGTCCGATCCTATGTCGTTGTGCCTTTTTTTTCCTTGCCGTTTGCTCATATACTTGATGAAGAAGTAACTCCCCAAAACGTTGCATTGATATTGATAAAAGTGCCCTGGAATTACTTGGAGCAAATTCGGAGTGCCGTCCTATTCTTCTGTCCTCCGACTTTGCCAGTCTGTGGGGCTATTACCATCCCTTATTATGACTTGGAGCCCTAACGGTCACTATCAAGGAGTCCTGATGGGGTGAAAGTTCCAGATCAGGAACTCACTGTTGTCCTCAGCTGCAGCCAGTCTAGAGATACAACGTCCCCTGGCCATTGCACCATATCAGTATATGTGTAATATTTGATTGTTCCCGTCTCGCGTTCCCTTTGCATGTAACATTTAAGAATGCCCCCAAGGGGAAACGTTATAAGAGGATACATTTGGAGTTTGGAAAGTGATGGCAAATTGCTATTATCATGTAAGTCATTTGGGTTGCAGGTTTGTGTTGCGCTGTGACAGGTTAGCACTTTCCACCCAGCGGTGAAGATGCAGCCGCAGCTCCGCTCAAGGTCTTTCTGCAGAACAAGCCCCATGTTTTATTCATGCTTCCTTTTGTTTTCTTGGCTGTTACAGAAGTGTTTTTCTTTTAAGTTACTGACTTGGCATCTGCTTTAAGCGCTATCTAAATGAACACATCTTCCTGACCCATGGAAGCCGGAGACGACGGCTTCTTTTCATCTGCTCAGATGAGCCCCACATCACAGCACAGCTGCACCAGGCGCCCGCGCAGGGGTCTGAGCTGCGGATTGCTCCCCAGACAAGTGCAATGCTTAAATTGTCATGGTAATTGGATGCAACCCTTTATTACGCATATTATTATAATTCTAGAGCCTTCCATTGGATTGCAGGGTCTTCAGTTTTAAGGATACCTGATATCAATTGTCTGCAGTTAGTGCTTGTAAGGAGTTTTATCAAAATTTTGGATTCTGAATTTTCGGTGGTTCCACTGGAAAAAAACAAGCAAAACTGCTTATTGTACTTTTTTTTTAATATTATGAGGCCAGGAAAGGTGTGCAAAAATAATAATCCATTTCCTGGATTCTCCAGCACCCTTTGGTTCTGCCAAACCCCGCTCAGTGCCCTACTTGTGACTCCCACTGTATTATTCTGCCTCCATGTGGCCCTCATACAATATAATGCCCCCTACTGACCGCTGGTTGTATAATGCCCCCCTTCACCCCACTTTAACCCTTCAATGATCTCCACAAAGTAAAAGGTCCCTTAAGTTGTTCCCCACCATGTATAATGCCCTCCCCAGACAGTATAATGTCACCTCCTTGCGGACCTCATACAGCAGGGGTAGGCAACTTTTAGCCCAGCATACATACTTGTTCTACTGTTCTTAACAGTGGCATAACTACCGCCATAGCAGCAGAGGCAGCTGCCACAGGGCCCGGGACATTAGCGACCCAGTGACAGCCGCTACTGCTGCTATCATTATACTCGGGGGTCTTTTCAGACCCCCAAGTATAATGATCGGCGGCCCGGAAGAGGTAATAAACATAAAAAACAGTGTTACTTACCTCTCTAGGATCCATGCAGACTTCGGCCTAGTCATCTGACGTCTCATGACCCCAGCCTGCGTCGGAAATAGGTGAATAACAGAGAGGTTTTTTTATGTTTTTCTCCCCCTGGGTCTCCGATTATTATACTCTGGGGTCTGAAAAGATTCCAGAGTGTAATAATTGTTTATGGGTGTCCACAGTAGAGCATAATACTGTGTGCAGGGGTCACTATGGAGGATAGTACTGTGTGTAGGGGCCACTATGGGGGCATAATACTGTGTGCAGGGGCCACTATGGGGCATAATACTGTGTGCAGGGGTCACTATGGGGGATAGTACTGTGTACAGGGGCCACTATAAGGCATAATACTGTGTACAGGGGCCACTATGGGGGATAATACTGTGTGCAGGGGCCACTATGGGGGATAATACTGTGTGCAGGGGCCACTATGGGGGATAATACTGTGTGCAGGGGCTACTATGGGACATAATACTGTGTGCAGGGGCCACTATGGGACATAATACTGTGTGCAGGGGTCACTATGGGGGATAATACTGTGTGCAGGGGCCACTATGGGGCATAATACTGTGTGCAGGGGTCACTATGGGGGATAATACTGTGTGCAGGGGCCACTATGGGGCATAATACTGTGTGCAGGGGCCACTATGGGGGATAATACTGTGTACTGAGGCCACTAAGGGACATAATACTGTGTGCAGGGGCCACTATGGGGGATAATACTGTGTACTGAGGCCACTATGGGGTATAATACTGTGTGCAGGGGCCACTATGGGGGATAATACTGTGTACTGAGGCCACTATGGGGGATAATACTGTGTGCAGGGGCTACTATGGGGCATAATACTGTGTGCAGGGGCCACTATGGGACATAATACTGTGTGCAGGGGTCACTATGGGGCATAATAATGTGTGCAGGTGTCACTATGGGGGATAATAATGTGTGCAGGGACCACTATGGGGGATAATACTGTGTGCAGGGGCCACTATGGGGGATAATACTGTGTGCAGGGGCCACTATGGGGGATAATACTGTGTGCAGGGGCCACTATGGGGGATAATACTGTGTACTGAGGCCACTAAGGGACATAATACTGTGTGCAGGGGCCACTATGGGGGATAATACTGTGTGCAGGGGTCACTATGAGAATAATACTGTGTGCAGGGGCCACTATGGGGGATAATACTGTGTGCAGGGGTCACTATGAGAATAATACTGTGTGCAGGGGCCACTATGGGGGATAATACTGTGTGCAGGGGTCACTATGAGAATAATACTGTGTGCAGGGGCCACTATGGGACATAATACTGTGTGCAGGGGCCACTATGGGACATAATTCTATGTGCAGGGGCCACCCCAACACCCCAACATTAAGGGCCACACAATATATTGTCCCCTCATGGTGCCCCCCACCGTAAAATACACACACAAAAAAACAAGACATGGCTCCTGCCATGTGGAACTGTCCACTGAATTCGGATTGGTTGGGTGATATTAAAAAAATCCCAAAAATCCCAAAAATCTAGTATTATTGCACACTTGTTTAACATTCCGTGACTTTTATTGTGTTACGTGGCTCCATCTGTAGGTGGTGGAGGATGTTAGATATCTTACATCAAGGCTTCAATATACTGAAGCATCTATGGGCCCCATACGTATAGCATATAGACAGTACTGCATCCAATTTGAACAGGTATTACAAAAAACCTAGTACTCATCACATTCACCACCAAAGCGCCGCTCGCCGCCCTCCTCATTAATTGCGAGTAATAGCTTCCTGCTCGATCTATAACGTTCCATCTGAGCAGACCTTTGAAGCTCTGGAAAATGTCAGGGTGAGGACGCGATCCGCTCCTCCTGCAATAAAAACTCATTTAGTTCAATTATTTTTTTCGATACCATCTATGACATGGCCCAGATGCCACATTTTACATGTTCACAGCTCGTTGTCATGAGCGATTGTGTCCCTGCCCGAGGATATGAACTCTTAATCCGGGCCATGGGCCAACAGCGAGGAGGTAAGACGTAGGATTGAAGACGGTCATCCGCAGTCTTCGGTGTACAGTTGTAGCCAGCTTTAAAGGGGTCTTCCAGTTTGAACAAGTTATTTGTTGGGACCCCAATGGAGCTCAAAAATCAGGGTGTTTTACAAACCAGTCAATGATGGAGACCACCAGAGATAGTCCGGGTCGGGATTTTCCATAAATGAACCCCTATCCAGCTTGTTCTAACTGGAACTTGTTCTAACTTCATGAGTCAAATGAAAAGTTGCAGCCAACTTTAACTTGACTTTCTCAATGGCTTCTGCTGTGTGATGTCCAATTCCATTGACAGACTGCTCCCTCTACCCAATGCTCCTCTCCGGACTGCACTTCCTACACATAAAAGCGATAGAATTACTGTTCTTCGTAACACCGTACTAGCCGCCCAGTTAACTTTTGTCATTTATTTGCAAAGTCCCGTCATATTTCATGGTAAGTAATGGAGACAAAAGACTCTGACATCCACCAAGCGGCTTTCAAAGCAAAATTGTTTCACGCTAATCCCATCGTGGCTGGAGGTCGGGGGATGAGATCTGATTTACGGAGGACACCACTGGGCGCCAAACTAAAACTTTGAGGCTCCCTGCAAGGCTTTCATTGGTGATTAGCCCCCTGGTAAGCCAATTACTGGAGTGTATTCATGGTCGTGCATGCATGGGGTCTGTGTGTGAGGGGGTGGCGGGGGGCTTGGATACCGCCAGGTGTGTTTTTGTGACCTTACTCATGAGTAAGGAAGCAGAACATTATGTCAGAAGACTTGCGTTTTGCAGATTTTTCTAGGAGAAGAGATGTCAAAGGAAAGGAAGGGATATCATGATTTATGGTGTCACTTTTTCCAAAAATTTGGCTCCATTTTTTAATTTACCTTTAAAGTTTCCAAGAGAATTTTTATTTTTATTTTTCAAATTGCAAAGCTCCAAACCCCCTGCAAAGAAAAAGGGGGCAGATTTTCTAATCCTCTCCAATATTTAGACAGTGTAAACTTATACCAGACAGATACCCTATACATCAAATCTTTGGTGCAAATAACACCCACATTTTGCTGCATTTTCAGTTGCAAATTTGCCCCAAAATGTTAAATGATAAAATTCTGCCTACCTGCAGCCACCACTAGGGGGAGATCAGGATCAGGAGACTACGTATACAGGTTTATTATTATACTGCACCAGATTTATCACAGTTACTAGATGTCCACACCACCTATTACTTGGCTAATTTATGCAAAAAAAAAAAAAAATCAAATTTTGGAACACAGTGTGTTATCTCAAGCCACACCCCTTATCCCCAAGCCACTCCCTCTCCCCTTAAGCCACACCCTTTCTGATAAGTGCCAGAAAGATTTAATAAGTGAGGTGTAGACCCTATACATCAAATCTTTGGTGCAAATAACACCCAAATGTTGCTGCATTTTCAGTTGCAAATTTGCCCCGAAATGTTAAATGATAACATTCTGGCTACCTGCAGCCACCACTAGGGGGAGCTCAGGATCAGGAGATTACATATACAGGTTTATTATTGAGTTGAATGCATAAACAGCATGCAGTGAGTTCCTGAGCTCCCCCTAGTGGTGGCTGCAGACAGGTATAATGATATAATTAAATGCATTGGGGTGATTTATTATATGGGGAGACAGTCAGTTTTGCTTCTTGGTTTCATATTGCATCAGTTTTGCACCTGCCTGATGCTCCGACCTCTTAAGAATTCTGCAGCAATCTTGCAAGATTTAATGCACAAGCAGGTAGGAAAATGGATACGATTTTGGGTGCACTAAAAACGCACCACAGAAAACATGCCATTTTTTTTTTTTTTGCTCTTCATTAGCACCCCGTCCCGACGAATGCCCTAGACTGCTGCCACCACTGCCTACCCCTGCCTTGAATCTTTTGGCAACCATTGCAGCGTGCATCCCATTAAAGCCCACAAAGACAAGTCCATTATGACTGTCCATGTGACAGAAGAAACTTAATGTAGCAAATAACCCGCACTTGCCTTTGCTTTCCCAGCAATAAGCACTCCATTGTACATTGTGTACGGAACGTCTCGCACCTTTAATATCGTCTGACACTCGCCTTCACGGATAATTATGAGCTTTGAGATTCTGCCTCTATTTTACACATCAGGAACATGACTTTTTATCGGTGAGGAGAGCCCCGCGGAGTGAAAGGGGTTAAGGATCATTCGGAAACATGAAATCAATTGAAGCCGTTTTCTACAGCAGTCTGAAGGTCGGCGTAACATGGCATGGCTCTACTTAAAACACTTAAAGATTGGGCAGGTTCTGCAGGGCATGGCGACTGACAGACTGTCATATCGTGTGGACGTCAGATCATTAGTCAGGATGGCATTGCTATGACTGGGTCAGAGAACGAGATCACCGGGCAGACAGACCCACGATACGCTAACCTCCTATTGAATATAACATGTATTGAATTATAGGTGACCAATGGTGGCCATTTAAAGGGAAAGTGTTGCCGAAAATGACCTATCGTTTCGATTAGGGTCTGTTCACGCGGCAGAATCCTTTTCGCCGCATGACTAGCCATCACTTCACGGCATCCCGCTCCTGATTAGGTCTGAATGAATGGGTCTAATCGGGAGTCAGTCCTGAACCACGGACGAAGCGGTTGACTTAGCCATGGAATCCGCGGCAAGATAGGGCATGTCACTTCTTTTTCCCACTAGCTAGCTAGCGGGGGAATAAAGCGAGTGGCTCCCATTGAAGAATGGGAGCCTTTTTTGCAGGTGGATTTTGAGATTCACCTGCAAAAAACTCTGGGCGGGTTCACACCTATGCCCGATCTCCCCTTTGTGGTTTTCCATCTTCTGCCCGAGAAACTGGATGCTCACGGGAGGACACTTTGCGAACCCATTCAAGTGAATGGGTTTGAAAACTGGCTGCCGATTTCCGTCTCCTACCCAGTTTCTTGGGCAGAAGACGGAAACCTGCAAAGCGGAGACAGGGCGCAGGAATGACTCCGCCCTTGGTAGGTTTCTTCAACCTTATCTATTATGGGACAGTGAGCGGCCATGATGTTTCTAGTGACTATGATATAACTCTACCCTCCACTAGGAGGTTGAGCTGTGAAAATGGAGGGTCGGAGATCTGAACGTGTCTATGATAAGGCCACCAAGTCCATCAATATCTCCCAGGTAAGTCACTAAACAATGGAAAACGTGCAGTCTATTTGCTTAATGCAGTGCAACACGTCCATTCTGACATGTGCCAATGTCAAGCGCAGGCGCGGGCTATCCACTCTCTAAGTGATGTAGTAGTCGGCGGCAGTTCTTTCTATCAGCAACATGCAGCCCTTATCAATTGGTGCCACGTTATGTTAACGTAGCACCGCCTGCTGGAATCTCCATGAATAACAATGCGCTTCAATTGGAAACACTTTCCTTTCTAAATTAGCAGCACAATATAATGGTGAAGGGATGCCAGCAGGCACCAATAGTCAATTTGTGACAATGCAATGCAAAATACATGTCAGCAGGCACCAATTGGCAATGTGTATTTTTATGGTTGTTTGAGCTGAATTTCAGTATCTTGTAAATTAAGAGTCTAATTTGCCTAAAAAGACAATCTCTGTGTGTGATAAAAGTCTGTATCCGTGTACGGGGACCTTACTGTTCTCTGCAACCCGTTCAGCCATTTGCTGTAGACCCTTTTTAGGTGGACAACTGCTGCCCATGTGCCCTGTTAAGGTATATAAAGGTCATAGGGGGAGGGTACTCCTTCTTTCCAGGGTACCCCAAAGGATAGAGCTACAAAAAGGAGCTACTTCCAACTTGGTGCAAATATGCCGGAGCTGGTACTAGTGAAGTGAGCGATCACACAAATGGGCCACTATTCTCTCAAGATAAAGGCACTCATAGGGAGATGTAGGGAGAAGAGAACCAACTTGGTTGGAACTGGATTTGACACAGATTTTCCAAAGGTTTCTGGTTCAACCCAAAACACTATTGGACACTGTGGTCTCCAGGAGAGGTGAGTAAATATAATAAAAAATTTTATACTCAGAGTGTATGGCCGGGCCCAGCATTCTCTTCAGACCTCTCTCGGCCCAATCTCTGGACCTTGGGAGTGCATGATTTTAGCAATGACAACACCTATCGCATATTGGTCACACAGGTAAAAAACAATGATATCTTGGCAATAGAAATACCATTCAGGTGACCTTAACTGATCTATCTGCTAAGCTGGGTGGATGTTCTGAGTTCTGGTGACACTAACCTATCTATCTGTAAAGCTGGAAGGATATCCTGAGTTCTGGTGATAGTAACCTATCTATCTGCCGGGCTGGGGTGATATGCTGGTTCTGGTGACACTAACCTATCTATCTGCAGGACTGGGGTGATATGCTGGTGTTGGTGACAGTAACCTATCTATCTGCAGGCTGGGGTGATATGCTGGTTCTGGTGACACTAACCTATCTATCTGCAGGGCTGGGGTGATATGCTGGTTCTGGTGACAGTAACCTATCTATCTGCCAGGCTGGGGTGATATGCTGGTTCTGGTGACACTAACCTATCTATCTGCAGGGCTGGGGTGATATACTGGTTCTGGTGACACTAACCTATCTATCTGCAGGGCTGGGGTGATATGCTGGTTCTGGTGACACTAACCTATCTATCTGCAGGGCTGGGGTGATATGCTGGGGTCTGGTGACACTAACCTATCTATCTGCAGGGCTGGGGTGATATGCTGGTTCTGGTGACACTAACCTATCTATCTGCAGGGCTGGGGTGATATGCTGGTTCTGGTGACAGTAACCTATCTATCTGCAGGCTGGGGTGATATGCTGGTTCTGGTGACACTAACCTATCTATCTGCAGGGCTGGGGTGATATGCTGGTTCTGGTGACACTAACCTATCTATCTGCAGGGCTGGGGTGATATGCTGGTTCTGGTGACACTAACCTATCTATCTGCAGGGCTGGGGTGATATGCTGGGGTCTGGTGACACTAACCTATCTATCTGTAGGGCTGGGGTGATATGCTGGTTCTGGTGACACTAACCTATCTATCTGCAGAGCTGGGGTGATATGCTGGGGTCTGGTGACACTAACCTATCTATCTGCAGGGCTGGGGTGATATGCTGGTTCTGGTGACACTAACCTATCTATCTGCAGGGCTGGGGTGATATGCTGGTTGTGGTGACAGTAACCTATCTATCTGCAGGGCTGGGGTGATATGCTGGGTCTGGTGACAGTATAACCTATCTATCTGCAGGGCTGGGGTGATATGTTGGTTCTGGTGACAGTAACCTATCTATCTGCAGGGCTGGGGTGATATACTGGGGTCTGGTGACACTAACCTATCTATCTGTAGGGCTAGGTTGATACATTGGGTTCTAGTGACACTAACCTATCTACCTGCAGGGCTGGGGTGGATGTGCTGCGTTAGGATGATTATAACCTATCTATCTGTATGGTGGGGTGGATGTGCTCAGTTCTGGTGGCTATCTTTAAAATGAATCTAGAATAATTGCCATTTCTATTAATGCACTGGGATTTCTTTGTTCCGCACTCATCAGTCAATGTCTCCGAATGTTCCTGCTTGTTCTTTCCACCGGTGTCCTAGTGGACGCTCTTCCCATAGGCGAGTGATCCTGTTCTTTGCACATGTAGCTTTATGGATATATTTGTAAATCCTCCAAATGACTCATTGAATGTTCTGATCTGTTCCCAGAAGAGCTGCTGGGATGTAAGAACCATTCCTGAAGCATCGGGGCTTGTAGCGTTCTGCAGTCTGTCATTAAGGCCTCCCGAGCCCCGTCTCTGGTGTGAACATCTTACGGACAATCAGGTACAGGATGAACTCTTGGCTCTCTTACAGAATTGCCTACAATGAGCCTGAGTCACACTTACAATGACCTACAGGCAGATGTTCCTGACTCATTGTAGAGGGTGTTACTCTGTGGATGCCCTGCAGGTGCCCGTGGCGCATTGTGTTAGTCTCTGGAACAATGCGCGATGATTCTCGTGAACCTCGAGGATTTCAATGATGAAAATGAATAAAATGCAGGAAGATAATACATTGTAAACAGTCATATTGATAGACAAACAATTGGGGCTCCTGCTTCATCCTGCTCAGAGACGTTTCGTGGAGCAGATGTAAACATGGCGGGATAGTTTAGACAAAATTATTTAAAGGGATATTCCCACCTAGGACATTCATGGAGCCATAAATGTCCAATAGATATGGGACTCATGCCTGGGAACGGCAATCATGTGGTGACCCCTAACCAACCTGGAGAAATGGCTGCCGGATCTACTCAAGGGAAATGGATGGACAGGAGACCACATCTGGTTCTGGCATCCATATGGAGATCTAGGGTCACCTAACCCATATTGGTCAGAGGTCTACCAGCTTCTAGATCCAGGTGGAGAATGTACATGTGATCTGCCATTTCCACAGGAGACACGTACCAGCATGTCCAACTACTCATTCATCCTCCATGAGCTGCAGTCCACCTCTCAAAGCAGGTTGGGATACCCCTGTTCTTAAACACAGTAGGATCCAGTTTCTTTTAAGGTAGACCTCATACTCCAATTGGATACTTAAGCATAACAGGTCTTTCCTGAAGACAGTGAGAGGTAATTCTAGATCTACTGTGGATGGAACCCCATTATCTCCATGGAACAATAACTAAGATGCCCACTTTGGGGTCCAGTAGAACACCAACATTAAAAATTCTCGCCAGTATCCCTATCACCTCCATCAAGAAGGACCTGAGCTCTCTGCATTCCCACATTATATGTAACAACTGGACCTTCTTCATACCACAACAAGGTCTTGTAGACCCTAAAGGGTATCCTTAATGATGGTGCCCCCAATGTCAATGGTTACTTATTGAGTAGATTCTTCTGCCATCTTGAACTCCCTGCTACGTCTCTTACTGACACTTTGATGTGCAAAACCAACAGTGTTTAATAAATTCTGCAATGTTTTTATTCATTTATTGAGTCTTCCACCAGCCAAACCTCCTCTAAGCCCCTTATATGTTGTTGTTGGGGCAGGTTTTTTGATAAAATGTTGCCAAAATAAAAAAAAAATCAACAATTCATAGGCATATGAACTATGATTTGGGGACATGGAGACCTTCACCTGTGGCCACCAACCAGTGGTAGATTCCTTTAAATCCTTGTGATACTGTATCATTATGAACACTTGCAAAAAAAATTTACCAAAATTTTCATTCTAACAAATTCATATTTTTGGAGTTCTATTGTTTTATTAATTTTTCAGCACCTTCCCAACATTGCTGGAAGAGACTCCAATATGCAACTTTTACCCACATATCTGGTTCACACTATTTGTGCCCAAATCATTGGCAAAGCCAAACATTGGGAGGGTCGTTCTTCTCCAATTCTTCTCTATGTGTCCTCCAGTCACGTTCTGCATCCTTAGTCTTACCCACTACATATTTCAACACCATGAAAACTGCTTACAAGTAATTTCCTCTTAATCCATCGCTGCTCGCTAAAAGCTGATCAGCATCTTCTCCGCTCATGAAATAATTGGCTTAGTTTGGGTACAAATTTTTGGCAAACAAAATCTGATTATCACAAGTTAAGCCTTCGCGTTGGCTAGGAATGAAGGTTTCTGGGATTGTATGAAGACAGCTCATTTTATTTCATGCTACGTCCAAATCATTCACTTATGATGGGCATATTCTGTTCGGGGTCTCAGTCATTCTTACATGCAATTACAAAATTATTTTGAAGATGGCCAAAATTTTGGAACATTTTGAAAACATTCCATACTTTTTCCTAAGGACTCAGCCTCAGGATACAATATATTATAGGATTATGATAGGTTATAACAATCATTGACAGGGTGTAATGATTGAAACAACCACTGGGTGGCCACATATAGACATATTTAAAATAAACATCTTATGGCAGAGTATCACAAAATCATGTGTTTTTTTAAAGCTATTAATCTGATACTATTCATCTCTAGATATGTAGGGTGAAGGGGAACTGTATAGAAGGACAACCCTGCACACTGCCTTTCCAGAACATACAGGATAAGTAATGTAATGTATGTACACAGTGACTGTAACAGCAGAATAGTGAGCGCAGCTCTGGAGTATAATACAGGATATAAGTCAGGATCAGTACAGGATAAGTAATTTAATGTATGTACACAGTGACTGTAACAGCAGAATAGTGAGTGCAGCTCTGGAGTATAATACAGGATAAGTAATGTAATGTATGTACACAGTGACTGCACCAGCAGAATAGTGAGCGCAGCTCTGCAGTATAATACAGGATAAGTAATGTAATGTATGTACACAGTGACTGCACCAGCAGAATAGTGAGCGCGGCTCTGGAGTATAATACAGGATAAGTAATGTAATGTATATACACAGTGACTGTACCAGCAGAATAATGAGCGCAGCTCTGGAGTATAATACAGAATAAGTAATGTAATGTATGTACACAGTGACTGTACCAGCAGAATAGTGAGTGCAGCTCTGGAGTATAATACAGGATAAGTAATGTAATGTATGTACACAGTGACTGTACCAGCAGAATAATGAGTGCAGCTCTGGAGTAGAATACAGGATGTAACTCGGGATCAGTACAGGATAAGTAATTTAATGTATGTACACAGTGACCGCACCAGCAGAATAATGAGCGCAGCTCTGGAGTATAATACAGGATAAGTAATGTAATGTATGTACACAGTGACTGTACAACCAGAATAGTGAGCGCAGCTCTGGAGTATAATACAGGATAAATAATGTAATGTATGTACACAGTTACTGCACCAGCAGAATAGTGAGCGCAGCTCTGGGGTATAATACTGGATAAGTAATGTAATGTATGTACACAGTGACTGCACCAGCAGAATAGTGAGCGCAGCTCTGGAGTATAATACAGGATAAGTAATGTAATGTATGTACACAGTTACTGCACCAGCAGAATAGTGAGCGCAGCTCTGGGGTATAATACTGGATAAGTAATGTAATGTATGTACACAGTGACTGCACCAGCAGAATAGTGAGCGCAGCTCTGGAGTATAATACAGGATAAGTAATGTAATGTATGTACACAGTGACTGTACCAGCAGAATAATGAGCGCAGCTCTGGAGTAGAATACAGGATGTAACTCGGGATCAGTACAGGATAAGTAATGTAATGTATGTACACAGTGACCGCACCAGCAGAATAGTGAGCGCAGCTCTGGAGTATAATACAGGTAATATAATGTATGTACACAGTGAATCAACTTTATATGTTGCTTTTTAGTAAAAAATGTCTGTTAAAATGGCTTATCTGGACATCAGAACATTGGCTCAGACTAAGATCCAATCAACAATTTTCCTTCCTGATGGAACCTTTTGTATCCTCCCACTATAGAACGTTCTGATACTGCATCTTCTGTCTATGTATTACGCTGAGCAGGCATATGGGACTCAGCCTATGTACACCCGGAGATATTAC